>NC_060193.1:19595919-19685919 GCF_021184085.1 Oncorhynchus gorbuscha
GAATGAACTACAGGACAAAATACAAACCCTCCAACCCAAAAAGGTCTGTTGTTTTGATAGTATCCTAAATAGTCATAAAACACATGAAATATACAGACCACAAATTCCAACTGCTTATACTTAAACTCTTTAACATCATCCTCAGCTCTGGAATCTTTCCCAATCTTTGGAACAAAGGACTGATCACCCAAATACACAAAAGTGGAGACAAATTTGACCCTAACAACTACCGAGGGATATGCGTCAACAGCAACCTTGGGAAAATCCTCTGCATTATCATTAACAGCAGACGTGTACATTCCCTCAGTGAAAACAATGTACTGAGCAAATGTCAAATTGTCTTTATACCAAATGACTGTACGACAGACCACGTATTCACCCTGCACACCCTAATTGAAAAACAAACAATCCAAAACAAAGGCAAAGTCTTCTCATGCTTTCTTCATTTCAAAAAAGCTTTTGACTCAATTTGCCATGAGGGCCTGCTATACAAATTGATGGAATGCTGTGTTGGGGGGGGGGGGGGGGGGAATACGATATTATAAAATCCATGTACACAATCAACAAGTGTGTGGTTAAAAAACTCAAATCTTTCCACAAGGCTGTGGGATGAGACGAGGATGCAGCTTGAACCCCACCCTCTTCAGCATATACAGTACCAGACACAACTTTGGACACACCTATTCATTCAAGGTTTTTTTTTTTTTTTACTATTTTCTACATTGTAGAATAATAGTGAATACATCAAAACTATGAAATAACACATCTGCAGAGAGGGAGGAGGGGGGAGGGGGAGGGAGGATTCAGGAGGGAGGAGAATGTGGCAAAGACTTCTGGGTTAGAGGCAGATGCTTGGAAGAAGAAAGTGGCATGGAATCATGTAGTAACCAAAAAAGTGTTAAACAAGACTAAATCTATTTTATATTTGAGATTCTTTATGATTGTGAGGTCTGAGGTCCGCTCACCAACCAAGAATTCACAAAATGGGGAAAACACCAAATTGAGACTCTGCATGCAGATTTCTGCAAAGACAACATAAAACATAAAGTAAATCATGCAGAGCAGAATAAGGCTGATACCCGCTAATTATCCAAATCCAGAAAAGAGCCCTTAAATTCTACATTCACCTAAAATGAAGCAATTCCCAAACCTTCCATAACAAAGCCATCACCTACAGAGAGATGAACCTTGAAAAGAGTCCCCTTAGCGAGCTGGTACTGGGGATCTGTTCATAAACACAAACAGTCCCTACAGAGCCCCAGGACAGCATCATAATTAGACCCAACTAAATCATGAGAAATTAACAAAAAAAACTGAGAGAACTAGAATGCTATTTGGCCCACAAAATGAGGTGGAAACCGAGCTGCACTTCCTAACCTCCTGCCAATTGTATGACCATATTAGAGACACACATTTCCCTCAGATTACACAGACCCACAAAGAATTCAAAAAAACAAATCACATTTTTGATAAACTCCCATATCTATTGGGTGAAATACAACAGTGCGCAACCACAGCAGCAACATTTGCGACCTATTGCCACAAGAAAAGGGCAACCAGTGAAGAACAAACGCCATTGGTAAATACAACCAATATGTATGTTTATTTATTTTCCCTTTTGTACTTGAACTATTTGCACATTGTCGGAACTTTTGCGAGTGTAATGTTTATTGTTCACTTCTGATTGTTATTTTCGCTTTTGTTTATGATCGATTTGACTTGATCGCCTCCCTACCACTGAGGAAGTGCAGTTCCCGCTCAGCCCAGTCAAAACTGTTCTCTGCTCTGGCCCCCCAATGGTGGAACAAACTCCCTCACGACGCCAGGACAGCGGAGTCAATCACCACCTTCCGGAGACACCTGAAACCCCACCTCTTTAAGGAATACCTAGGATAGGATAAAGTAATCCTTCTCACCCCCCCCCTTAAAAGATTTAGATGCACTATTGTAAAGTGGCTGTTCCACTGGATGTCATAAGGTGAATGCACCAATTTGTAAGTCGCTCTGGATAAGAGCGTCTGCTAAATGACTTAAATGTAAATGTAAATGTAAACTTGCATTGATAATGTAAACATACATTTCCCATGCCAATAACAGAGAGAGAGAGAGAGAGAGAGAGAGAGAGAGAGAGAGAGAGAGAGAGAGAGAGAGAGAGAGAGAGAGAGAGAGAGAGAGAGAGAGAGAGAGAGAGAGAGAGAGAGAGAGAGAGAGAGAGAGAGAGAGTAGTGTGGTGTGTTGTCCTCAGGCCAAGTCTTAACCTGAGGAACTGATCCTCTGTCTATAGCTCCAGTCAATGATGGATGACCAGGGGCCTGTGGTGTGTGTGTCTGTGTGTGCATGGTTCCCTGCTTTCAAACTCAACCATGTGCCCCGCAAGCCAATCAGTTTGTCTCTGGATCCCTCTCTCCCTCCATTGATCCTAATATTGAGAGTCCTTCTCTCCTCTTCTCATCCTTCTCTCATCTCGTCGTCCCAATCAATCCTCTATCCATAGTTAATGCTTCTATCATAATTTGCTCATTAGATTCAGGGCCTGATTACATTTTGGGGGAAAAATGAGATATTCTCAGGGCTAATTAACACAGTAATAACTCTACTGGAATATAATACACACCAAAAGCCTTGAATTTCTCATCTGCTGCGAGAGAAAGACTGAAAGAGAGTGATTGAGAGAGTGAAAGACAGAGCGAGAGTGAGAGAAAAAGAGTGTAAGAGAGAGAGAGCGAGAGAGAGAAGGAAGAAAAAACATCTTGAGACTCTGACCGAAGCGAATGTTCAGCACACAGCATACACTACATTTAGCAACTATATATGATACCACACACATTTGATTAGCAAGCACTATTATGCAAAACGTTTCTACCATTATCATTATGGTGACCATCATGCCCAAGGAGTGTCCTTGTCCTTGCTATAGCCGCGCTTCACATAAATACATACATCTTGTGAATGGCTGTGGGAGATTGAATAGCCGTAGATTGGTTGCTGTGATTTCATCGTATACCTTGTAATTACTCTAGATGTATTTATTCAGAAATCTCTCTCTCCCGGTCCCCCCCACAACCCCTCCCCTTATCCAGGCCATTGGCGAAGCTTACCAATATTACCATATTCATGAGATGAGGGGCACTCAGAACAGCTAGGCAGTAATCCGTCAACCCAGGCCCCGAGCCCAGTGTCTAACCCAGGGGTCTCCAACTTTTTCTAGCATGTGAGATATTTAAAAAAAAGTCAACATATCGCAAGCTAATTTAAAAATATATATATAGCTTTTAAATAAGCACATTCTTCTCGTTTACCCTGCAACTCTTCCCCAAGTCCTTGGTTTACAAGAGATGTGTCATTATACCTAGTAAAATGCTGGTTTATAGACAGTATTTGGCCCCTTAAAATTATCTTTTGTATTTTCCAGAATTCAGTTCTCAGTTTCATTTTTCCTGGTTTTGATTATTTATTTTGTGTTTTACTCTCAATGTTACAATAATTCGTATAGAAACAACAAGAAAAAATATGTTCTGAATCCATGTCAATGCTTAAATCACGACATATGACCATTTTTGAGGTCTGAAAAAAAAAAAGATTTTCTTTGGTGTAATTCTCCTTTATTTGTGCATCTAGCAAGAGAGGAAGGTGTCAGTCTAGCAACGTTTCTGCTGTTAGGCCTACCGCTGCAGCACACGTCATGACAATTTGCGAAACAGTCGCCACCCAATTGATTCAAATAATCATAGTTTTGTCAGGGAAGCCGTCATTGCAGTTAACATTTCATTGAGAAGGTCATTGGGGAAAGTCTTGTTGTCTACCCACAAGACAATGATCATTAGCATCACTAACTGGCTACATGGAGTGATAAACAAAGACGCTCACCAAACAAACAGACGGGCAATAATGCTGGAAATGAATTGGTAGATATTGTGCTACGTTTGCCTTTAAAGCCAATAGTGGCCAACCAGAGGTGGGATAATGTCAGTGTGGCTTTATGTTTGACAGTTTGCAATGGAACACATAACAAATGCATGTTCTTTCAGAATTGTCTGCAGTAGCTACTCATTGGTGGGCTACTGGTAGCTCGCAATCTACCTGTTGGTGACCCCTGGTCTAACCATCTAACCGTGTGTGTGTGTGTTCATGGGGCGGCAGGTAACCAAGTGGTTAGAGTGTTGAGCCAGTGATGAAAGGTTGCTAGATCGAATCCCCGAGCTGACAAGGTAAAAATCTGTCATTCTGAACAAGGCAGTTAACCCACTGTTCCCCGGTAGTCCGTCATTGTAAGTAAGAATTTGTTCTTAACTGACTTGCCAAGTTAAATAAATAAAAATGTGAATGGCTGCCTTCGTCCAGCGCTCAAACTATCTAACCATAACCCATCAGGCCCCTTGAGGTACAGAGCTACATATAGCAATGAGTTGGCAATCATACGCTATAATTCATGGTGGATATGGATCCAGAGTTTGCCTGTTGCCGATTGTATTACGGAGATACGTGATCGTTGGATGGGTATGTGTGGGTTCCAGCCAAATAGCATTGCAGTTCTGCTGTCATTGGATGAAAATGAAGCTATCTTTTGCTGAATGTCTATCGCTAATGTATTTTCCATGAAGGAAAACGAGTTGCACGTCACTGATCTCTCTATTGAAGCATAAAAACACTGTTGACTTTCAATATAAAACCCGAATCCTGTCATTACACAGCTGGACTCACCTGCTCCTGCTTTCTCCCATTGTGTCCGTGACAAAAAACACCTGACTGGCTCAACTGTTGTCGGAAACTACCGTAAGCTTCATAATGTCAAATAATGTGACAGGTGAAATGAAGAAGGCGATCTGCTTTATCTCGTAACGTATTGCATGTATTTACGGACTTAAAAAGTAGCTACAAATAACGTACTGAAAACTTCAAAGAAATTTGAAGGTATTGGCAGTATTGAAAAACCATCCGGGGGCTATTTACAAATACCCTGTTATACATTATATAAGGTATAGTACCCAAGCCTAATTGGAATGTAGATTCCATTATGGACTAATACAGGTAATGATGAAACACATCAGTAGAAGAGTGTGTCCGTAGTGTGTGTTTGGTAACACTTGATTTGACACCTAGCGTCATAACACGGTCATAACCATTTCATAATATGTCATAACAGCTGACAACACCTGTCATAATATGGGCACAACACTGTCATGACACATACATTTAGACCTGTTGTGACATATATTGCATTATTTTATGGCTGGTTATACTTGCACTGGCTTTGCTGATACTTTGTAAAGGGAAAATGTACTTGATACGATTGTGATATGTTGTCTCACCTAGCTATCTAAAAATGAATGCACTAATTGTAAGTAGCTCTGGATAAGAGCATCTGCTAAACGACTAAAATGTCAAACGTACAATTTTTTACTCTAAATCGTATTATTTATTCAAATGTGTTTTTTCCCTGCCAAGAAGTTTCCTTTCCTTTGAAAGTTTGTTTCTGCAGCCTCCCTCAAGGTCTTCACCTCCACCACTAGATGTAGCAGATGCATTATTTTATCAGAGAAATATAAACAGACATCAGAGTAGAGTATTCTCTGTAAAACGACGACTGCGTGGCGTCACCATGGAGACGGTTAATAGCTTCAAATTCCTCGGCGTACACATCTAAGAGAAGCAGAAATGGTCTAACCACACGGACACCGTGTTGAATAAGGCGCGACAGCAACTCTTCAACCTCAGGATGCTGAAGTAACTTGGCCTGTCCCTGAGGGCCCTAACAGTGTTCTACAGGAGCACCATCAAGAGCATACAGCCTGGTACGGCAACCCCCCATTCACCACTGCCACAGTTGTGATTATGTATGTAGTGCTATTTCTATTTCTATTGTTTTATTACCATTTTCATTAAAGAAAGCTGAAAACTAAACTTCATTCAAATATATTATGGCAATAGCAAACACTTCTACACATTCTCAACACTATTACAATCTTGTTTTATCAATGTTTTCATAACATAGATAAAGCTAGCTCTCAACTATTCATGTAACTAGCTAACGGTTAGCTACCCTATCACTTCTTGGCAATTTATCGCATGAAATAGAATTCACTTCTCAGAACAAGAATAGACTGACGAGTTTCAGAATAAATATCTTTGTTTCTAGCCATTTTGAGCCTGTAATCGAACACACAAATGCTGATGCTCCAGATACTCAACTAGTCTAAAGAAGGCCAGTTTTATTGCTTCTTTAATCAGAACGACAGTTTTCAGCTGTGCTAACATAATTTCAAAAGGGTTTTCTAATGATCAATTAGCTTTTTAAAAATATATACTTGGATTAGCTAACACAACGTGTCATTGGAACACAGGAGTGATGGTTGCTGATAATGGGCCTCTGTACACCTATGTAGATATTCCATTAAAAAATCAGATGTTTCCAGCTACAATAGTCATTTACAACATTATCAATGTCTACACTGTATTTCTGATCAATTTGATCTTATTTTAATGGACAAAAAATCTGCTTTTCTTTCTAAAACAAAGACATTTCTAAGTGGCCCCAAACTTTTGAACGGTAGTGTACATACAAAGTTAGCTAGCTTACTTGGCTACACTCATATGAAGGGGAAAATCTCACTCGTTTTTACTCGGTCAAAACACTTAAATAATCCATCAAAATTACGAGGAAACTCATAACTGTTTAAATGAACATGTTATCTCCTGATTTAAAAAACGAAACCATGCTTCTAAATGCAAAAAAAACTGAAAACAGGATGAATAAGGAGACCCAGACAATTTACATTTTTCCACGGGGCTTCTCTTCCTGCTTCGCTTCTTCCAACATATAAGGCTCATGCCTGCAGCTAACTGTTAAAATGTCGCCCCCTAGTTGTAGCACTAAGTATACACGTATATTAAAGCAAAACCATGGATGGCTATAATAACATTGTGGTGAACAAACTGATTCCAAAATATGGAAATGTATAGAACATATCACAGGGCATTTTTTGTAAGGGAAATAATATAAGCCAGATAGGCCTATAATGAACATTACCATATGTGGGGTCCGTTGCAAGAAACGTATGTCGCACATCACTACTTCAAGGGAGAGGCATTTGAACGTTTAAAAGAATTCTGATCAAAATCGTTTTTTGAGGGGCAGAAATGCCTTCTGGAACATGTGAACTTTCATGTGCCTTAATAACAAACTTCTATGCCATCTGTAAATACAAGCCTAGTTGATTTAGCCACGGAAAAAGACAGGAACCTTCCCGCTAGCCATGATAGGCCGAAATAATGGATGGACTGGACAATGCCCGAGAGATGAGTTCGGATTGGTCTGCCATGTAGCATGCTTCTGTCTATAACACGAGCTGCTCAGTATGTGTACAGTGCCTTGCGAAAGTATTCGGACCCCTTGAACTTGTGACCTTTTGCCACATTTCAGGCTTCAAACATAAATTTTTGTGAAGAATCATCAACAAGTGGGACACAATCATGAAGTGGAAGGACATTTATTGGATATTTAAAACTTTTTAAAAAAATCAAAAACTGAAAAATTGGGCGTGCAAAATTATTCAGCTCCTTTACTTTCAGCCGGATTTGGATACAAAATGATTTCCCAAGCTTTAAACATCCCAAGGAGCACTGTGCAAGCGATAATATTGAAATGGAAGGAGTATCAGACCACTGCAAATCTACCAAGACCTGGCCGTCCCTCTAAACTTTCAGCTCATACAAGGAGAAGACTGATCAGAGATGCAGCCAAGAGGCCCATGATCACTCTGGATGAACTGCAGAGATCTACAGTTGAGGTGGGAGACTCTGTCCATAGGACAACAATCAGTCGTATATTGCACAAATCTGGCCTTTATGGAAGAGTGGCAAGAAGAAAGCCATTTCTTAAAGATATCCATAAAAAAGTGTTGTTTAAAGTTTGCCACAAGCCACCTGGGAGACACACCAAAAATGTGGAAGAAGGTGCTCTGGTCAGATGAAACCAAAATTGAACTTTTTGGCAACAATGCAAAACATTATGTTTGGCGTAAAAGCAACACAGCTCATCACCCTGAACACACCATCCCCACTTTCAAACATGTTGGTGGCAGCGTCATGGTTTGGGCCTGCTTTTCTTCAGCAGGGACAGGGAAGATGGTTAAAATTGATGGGAAGATGGATGGAGCCAAATACAGGACCATTCTGGAAGAAAACCTGATGGAGTCTGCAAAAGACCTGAGACTGGGATGGAGATTTGTCTTCCAACAAGACAATGATCCAAAACATAAAGCAAAATCTACAATGGAATGGTTCAAAAATAAACATATCCAGGTGTTAGAATGGCCAAGTCAAAGTCCAGACCTGAATCCAATCGAGAATCTGTGGAAAGAACTGAAAACTGCTGTTCACAAATGCTCTCCATCCAACCTCACTGAGCTCGAGCTGTTTTGCAAGGAGGAATGGGAAAAAATGTCAGTCTCTCGATGTGCAAAACTGATAGAGACATACCCCAAGCGACTTACAGCTGTAATCGCAGCAAAAAGGTGGCGATACAAAGTATTAACTTAAGGGCGCTGAATAATTTTGCACGCCCAATTTTTCAGTTTTTGATTTTCAAAAAAACTTTGAAATATCCGATAAATGTCATTCCACTTCATGATTGTATCCCACTAGTTGTTGATTCTTCACAAAAAAATACAGTTTTATATATTTATGTTTGAAGCCTGAAATGTGGCAAAAGGTCGCAAAGTTCAAGGGGGCCGAATACTTTCGCAAGGCACTGTAGATAATCCATTGTACCCCGGCTTTTTTTAAAGGTATCATGAAGATCTGAAAAAGTGTTGCTCTCTGACTCTGAAAATGAATCAGACAACAAGGAAATCCCCGATCTAGGTAAAAACATGTTCATTGAACCAGACATTGTAGTCTGATGACAATTATGGGGAAGAAACAACAATCAACAGTGTTGTTGTCGCAGAAGAATTGACCGTTTTATGAAATCAGTTTTGAAATCAGCCAGATGGAAGCAGAGTATGATTGCAAATGCGGTGGGAGACGAAAAGAGAACACAGAAAGCTATTGTATAAAACACCTGCCTCTGGATTACATCTTCAAACAAAGGGTAACCATGGCATCCATGGACAAAGGGGGAGAAGCGTTCATCCATGTATACGGGTAAGAGTTTAGCTACATTTTCAGATATTCTAAATGTCTAATTTTGTTAGAAAGTCGTTTTCATTGCAAGTTAGAGCGTACTGTTAGCTAGCTAGCTAACGTTAGCTGGCTCGCTAGCTAAATTTACATGTATGATCTGTGTAGTAATATAATTTGTATCACAGAAAACCATTTGCATTGCTAGTTATAGCCTAATGTTAGCTAGCTAGCTAACATTGAACCTGGTTGGTTAGCTTTAGCAACCTGCAGATTCATGTATGGTGCATGGTAGTATGGGTTGGGATTAAGGGTCTAAACATGACACTTCATTATGCAAGTAAGCATTTCACTGTACCGCTTACACCTTCTATGTCCTGTGCATGTGACAAACAAAAGTTGATTTGATTTGATATAGTGTGTTTACCAGAGACGGTAATGTGAAGAACAACATGACCTGCACCAATGTCAGATTAGGATATAGGCCAAGGACAGGATAAAGTGTATTTTTTACTACTACTTTTTGCTACTACTTTCACCACTTTTAGTCTTAATCTTTGGTAATTTACTACACGACCTTACTCACTCTGTTTAGCACATGGCTTCACATGTGAATCCTTAACCTCTTAAGCCTAGCCCTGTTTACTGCCCCTAATGGAGGAATTGGGTACCCATATAAAATAGGATACATTTTTGTCAAAAGTTGCTAATATATGCATAGAAAAAATATTATCGAATAGAAAACACTCTAAAGCTTCTAAAACCGTTTAAATTTTGTCTCTATGTAAAGCAGAAGTCTCAGGGCATGCATTCTCCCAAAATCTCTCTTGTCATGGAAAAAGTTGGCCCAACTTTGACGTCATCTTAAACGCCTTCTCAAACAACTACCGCTCTGGGAACAGTTCCTACGTGTTCAGCGCGAAGCCTGCTTTCAATGGGGCTTCTCATTGTGTGAATCGCGTGCTCACGAGACGTTGAGCGTGCCGAAAGGTCTCGCTCACGCGAAAAAAAGTGTACTTTATGCGCGCTCTGCTCCCGCTCTCTCTTTTCTTCAGGATCAATTACAAGACGTGTGTGTTTCGCTTCGTCCTCACAATTGCTGTACACCTTTATAACATTTATAAAGCTTAATTATGAACATAGTTTGACAAGTTTACTCGACATATAATATATAATTTCGACGTTTTGGTGCGCATCCACTTGAATTTTGCCTACATTTCGACCGAAAAGTGGCTATTTTGAGAACCGAAAGACGCAGACTTGAAAACTAAACGCTGTTTTGGTAAGTATAATCCCTTCCAGGTCTTTTGATGGAAGAACAGCAAAGGTAAGGGAATATTTACGTGTTAATTTTGGGTTTCTGTCGACTCCAAGATGTAGAAGGCATAATGATACATTTGGAGTGCCGACTCCTAGTATAGCCTAGTAAACGCAAACTGTAACGTTAAAAATAAATGTAACACAGCGTTTGCATTTAGAAGAAGTGTATCTTCCTATACATATGTAAAACATGCATATTTAGTCAAAGTTTATGATGTGTATTCCTTGTTAGCTGACGTTATCTGCCGGAGCTATTTAATTTCTCCTGACATTTTAGTAGCATTTTTTGAACGATGCGTCATTGTAAACAGAGATTTATGGATATATATTGCAGATTATTGAAAAAAATGAATGTACTGTGTAACATGTTATATTACTGTCATCTGATGAAGATTTCAAAAGGTTAGTGATTTTTTTTTATTTTTAATCCTGCGTTTGTTGATTGCATATTTTTTCCTACTTGGCTATGCTAATGAGCTATGTCTGCGGTGGTGGTTTGCATAAATATGTGCTATGTTTTCGCCGTAAAACATTTTAGAAATCTGACTTGTTGCCTGGATTCACAACGAGTGTAGCTTTAATTCAATACCCTGCATGTGTATTTTAATGAACGTTTGAGTTTTAACTAATACTATTAGCATTTAGCGTAGTGCATTTGCATTTCCAGAGCTCTAGATGGGACGCCTGCGTGCCAGGTAGAAGCAAGAGGTTAAAGAGATGGGTGGGGCTAAGGCTTAAGAGGGTGTGAACGACGCTGAATGGGTGGAGACAAAGAAGAGCTCTCCAGTAGGTACCAGAACATTCAAGGCCATTTTCTCAAAAGTGAGGTTACCTGGACAGAGTGAATGGGGTGACTAGGGAAATGTGCAGATACATGTTGTGTAAGGTGCTGTAAAACCTAAAAACTAATTATTGGCTCGTCGTCTCAGCGAAGGCTAGAAATAGCTAATAAGAACGTTGATAGTGCTGCTGCAAGTGTTATATATGTTGTTTTGTGTTTTTATTTGTATTTTTTTGAGTATGTGTACGTATGTGTCACGCCTTGGTCATTGTATTTTGTGTTTTTGTTATATGTTTGGGTAGGCCAGGGTGTGACATGGGTTTATATGTTGTTTTCGTATTGGGGTTTGTATTATTTGGGATCGCGGCTGATTAGGGGTGTTGTATAGGCTTGGCTGCCTGAGGCGATTCTCAATCAGAGTCAGGTGATTCTCGTTGTCTCTGATTGGGAACCGTATTTAGGGAGCCATAGTTTTGCTTTGTATTTCGTGGGTGATTGTTCCTGTCTTTGTGTAGTGTTCACCAGATAGGCTGTAATACGTTTCACTTTCTGTTTGTTGTTTTGTATTTATTAGTTATTTCATGTATCGTTCCGTTTTTTCTTCATTAAAGAAACATGAGTAACCAACATGCTGCATTTCGGTCCGACTCTCTTCCTTCAACAGACGAACGCCGTTACAGAATCACCCACCACTCATGGACCGAGCAGTGTGTAAACTGGCAGCGACAGCGACAGCTTCAGCAGCGAAAGGAGGACGTTATGGACGGTAGAGGCATGGAGTATACGACGTGGGAAGAAATCGACAGGTGGGTGGCCGACCCAGAGAGAGTGCAGGCGCCCGCCTGGGATTCGCTGCAGCAATGCGAAGAGGGCTATAGGCGAATGGAGTCAATAAAAAAGAGAAGGCGGCGCAGAGAGAGAGTGGCTGAGTCAGGGTTCAGACCTGAGCCAACTCTCCCTGTTAATCGTGAAGAGCAGTTGCAGTGGGAGAGGCTGCACCACTTGGAGAATTAGACATGGGAGGAGGAATTAGACGGGAAAGGACCCTGGGCTCAGCCTGGAGAATATCGCCGTCCCAAGGAAGAAATAGAAGCAGCTAAAGCGGAGAGGCGCTGGTATGAGGAGGCAGCACGGCGACGCGGTTGGAAGCCCGAAAAGCAGCCCCCCCAAAATATTGGGGGGGCTAGAAGGGAGTATGGCTATGCCAGGTAGGAGACCTGCACAAACTCCCTGTGCTCACCGTTGGGCTAGAGAGACTGGGCAGGCACCGTGTTATGCTATGGAGCGCACAGTGTTTCCAGTGCGGGAGCATAGCCCGGTGCAGCACATACCAGCCCTTCCTATTGGCCGGGCTAGAGTGGGCATCGAGCCATGTAAGCTTGGGCAGGCTCGGTGCTCAAGAGCTCCAGTGCGCCTGCACGGTCCGGTCTATCCAGAGCCACCTCCACACAGCTGTCCTCCAGTAGCAGCTCCCCGCACCAGGCTTCCCGTGCGTGTCCTCAATCCAGTACCACCAGTTCCAGCACCACACACCAGGCCTCCAGTGCGCCTCGCCTGTTCAGCGCAGCCAGCGCTTTTCTCCTCTCCTGCGCTGCCGGAGTCTCCCGCCTGTTTAGCGCAGCCAGAGCCTTTCTCATCTCCTGCGCTGCCGGAGTCTCCCGTCTGCCCAGCGCCGCCAGTATCGCCAAGCTGCCCAGCGCCGCCAGTGCTCCCAGTCTGCCCAGCGCCGCCAGTGCTCCCAGTCTGCCCAGCGCCGCCAGTCTGCCCAGCGCCGCCAGTGGTCCCAGTCTGCCCAGCGCCGCCAGTGCCGTCAGTCAGCCCAGCGCCGCCAGTCTGCCCAGCGCCGCCAGTCTGCCCAGCGCCGCCAGTCTGCCCAGCGCCGCCAGTGGTCCCAGTCTGCCCAGCGCCGCCAGTGCCGTCAGTCAGCCCAGCGCCGCCAGTCTGCCCAGCGCCACCAGTCTGCCCAGCGCCGCCAGTCTGCCCAGCGCCACCAGTCTGCCCAGCGCCGCCAGTCTGTCTGCCCAGCGCCGCCAGTCTGTCAGGATCAGTTAGATCCACCAGTCAGCCAGGATCCACCAGTCTGCCAGGATCCGCCAGAAGTGCCAGTCAGCCAGGATCTGCCAGTCTGCAGAGAGCTGGCAGCCTGCATGGAGCAGTCAGAGCTGTCATTCTGCATAGAGCAGCTAGATCCGCCAGTCAGCCATGATCTTCTAGATCTGCCAGACAACCAGTCTCTTCTAGATCTGCCAGACAACCAGTCTCTTCCAGATCTGCCAGACAACCAGTCTCTTCCAGATCTGCCAGACAACCAGTCTCTTCCAGATCTGCCAGACAACCAGTCTCTTCCAGATCTGCCAGTCAACCAGAATCTTCCAGATCTGCTAGTCAACCTGAATCTTCCAGTTCCGGCAGCCAGCCAGGATTTACCGGAGCCTACTAACTGCCTGAGCTTCATCTCAGTACTGGGCTTCATCTCAGTACTGGGCTTCATCTCAGTACTGGGCTTCCTCTCAGTACTGGGCTTCCCCTCAGTCCCGGGCTGCCCCTGTCCCGAGATGCTCCTCTGTCCCGAGCTGCCCCTCTGTCCCAAGCTGCCCCTCTGTCCCGAGCTGCCCCTCTGTCCCGAGCTGCCCCTCTGTCCCGAGCTGCCCCTCTGTCCCGAGCTGCCCCTCAGTCCAGTGGGGATCTGGGTGAGGACTATTAGGCCATGGTCAGCGGAGAGGGTGGATTATCCCAGGACGCGAAGGGGAGGAACAAGGACATTAATGGAGTGGGGTCCACGTCCCGAGCCGGAACCGCCACCATGGACAGACGCCCACCCGGACCCTCCCTATGCTTTTGAGGTGCGTCCAGGAGTCCGCACCTTAGGGGGGGGGGTTCTGTCACGCCTTGGTCATTATATTTTGTGTTTTTGTTATATGTTTGGGTAGGCCAGGGTGTGACATGGGTTTATATGTTGTTTTCGTATTAGGGTTTGTATTATTTGGGATCGCGGCTGATTAGGGGTGTTGTATAGGCTTGGCTGCCTGAGGCGATTCTCTATCAGAGTCAGGTGATTCTCGTTGTCTCTGATTGGGAACCGTATTTAGGGAGCCATATTTTCGCTTTGTATTTCGTGGGTGATTGTTCCTGTCTTTGTGTAGTGTTCACCAGATAGGATGTAATAAGTTTCACGTTCTGTTTGTTGTTTTGTATTTATTAGTTATTTCATGTATCGTTCCGTTTTTTCTTCATTAAAGAAACATGAGTAACCAACACGCTGCATTTCGGTCCGACTCTCTTCCTTCAACAGACGAACGCCGTTACAGTATGTATGTATATATATATATATGTATATATATATATATAAATGTATATGTGGGTATGTATGTCCAAGAAGGAGAGTGGTGGAGTGCTGCATCAGATGACCTGGCCTCCGCAATAATCCGGCCTCCACCCAATTGAGATGGTTTGGGATGAGTTGGACCCCAGAGTGAAGGAAAAGCAGCCAACAAGTGCTCAGCATATGTGGGAACTCCTTCAAGACTGTTGGAAGCTGGTTGAGATGAAGCTAGTTGAGGGAATGCCAAGAGTGTACAAAGCTGTCATCAAGGCAAATTCTAAGTTGATTTGTTGAACACTTTTTTGGTTACTACATGATGCCAAATGTGTTATTTCATAGTTTTGACAATGTAGAAAATAGTAAAAATAAAGAAAACCCTTGAATGAGTAGGTGTGTCCAAAACTTTCGACTGGTACTATATGTCTGTGTGTGTGTGTGTGTGTTGGCATTTAGGTAATCTCTGGGTGACTCTTCGTCCCGCTGAAGCTTTCTGATGTCGTCACAATAACAGCTGCTGATAATGGAAGTCAGATAAAACACTCCTCTACCAACTCTCTCTCCCTCTCTTGCTCTCTCCCTCCCCCTCTGTCTGTCTGTCTCTCTCTACCCCCTCTCTCTCTACCCTGTCACTCTCCTTCCTCTCCCTCTCTCTATCTATGTCCCCATCACTCTCCAAACCCCTCCCTTTCTCTCCCTTCCCTTCCCTTGTCCTGCTTCTCTCTGTCCCCTTGGTGATAAGAACATCTTGAGCATCTTAACTGCCTGAAACAAGAAAACCTGCCGAAAATAAGGGCAGTCAACAGTGGTGCTAGCATCGAGACAACATTGAGACAACGTTAATGCAGTGTGTGAAGTAGAGGGATATTATTTCACGGAATGTGTTTTCCTCTCTCCTCTTATCACCCGGGACACAGACCCTGTACACGTTACCAGGAACAATGGCCCCACAAAGCCTTTTGTTAGGTTGCTGCAGTTGGACACGCACGCATGCACACACACAAACACAGGTCCCCGCGTGCATGCAAACACACACGCACACACTCACACACTACCGGAGGAAGAAGAACTATTCTTATTATACAGTACTGTAATGTTCTGTTGTGTGTGTGTGTGTGTGTGTGTGTGTGTGTGTGTGTGTGTGTGTGTGTGTGTGTGTGTGTGTGTGTGTGTGTGTGTGTGTGTGTGTGTGTGTGTGTGTGTGTGTGTGTGTGTGTGTGTGTGTGTGTGTGTGTGTGTGTGTGTGTGTGTGTGTGCATATGGGTTATTATCAGCAAAACACAATGAAATACTAATGATCATTTCCAACAGGCCTGTGTGGTGATAATCTTGAGAGTGTGCGTGTGGTCTGTTCATTTCAACCTAGCAGGAGTAGAGAAGTGGAGGCAGAGAGAGCTGTACTAACTAGTCTCCTGTTACTCCTCCACATACTCTCTCTCATTACCGCTGTTTTCTGCTCTCCTTTCATCATGCTCTCATTATAACCACCATTAATTATGAATCTCTCCTCGGATGAGTGAGCGAAGCCTCCGATCCGCTCTACCCGAGCAAGAGTGCGACAGCTCCGGATCCTACGACAGTTCCTACGACCAGCATCAGAGAACGCTGCTCGCCACTGTTGACGATGTCTCTTCGTTCGCCTGTTTGCCTACGGAAGCATGAGATTTAATTTGATCTTTATTAATTCAGGTTGCTATCTGGGGTGTGCTGGTGGGAGGGTGTGTGTGTACGGTGTGTGTACGGTGTGTGTACGGTGTGTGCACAGTGTGTGGGTACGGTTTCTATAATTATCCTTCCACGTTCTGATTAATAATAATAATAATACAGCTAATAACAGTGGAAGTTTTTGGCCCCTCAACCTCCTGCACTGTTATGAATATGAATGAATGAACCCCCTAGTCGGCTTCCTGACTGACATATGCCAACCGCCAAGCCCACTTCCCTCTCTCTAAAAGAGTAGGTTGCGTCAGAATTGGCACCCTGTTCCCTATATAGTGCACTAGGCCAATGGGATCTGGCAAAAGTCGTTCACTACAATAAATAGTGAATCGGGTGCCATTTCGGATGTACCCTGCTTCACTCCTCAGGTAGTGTAGTTTAGTTATTTACAGACAAAACAGCGTGAAGGGAAGAAGCTTTTGTGAAGGAGGGAGGGGCAAAAAAAAGAAAAGAAAAAGAAAATGGTTGTAATCAGTACACACACACTACTCATCACTAGAGGCACTTGTCTGCCACACCGCAACATGACTATTATTCTGATTGGGACAGAGTCCTGACAATGTAGGGAAACGCCTGATCCATCTGTCAAAACATCACTTTGACAATGGGGGTCACACACGACACATTACGAGATCACTATACGTCACCTTAGTGGTAATGCTACTCTATACCAGAGGTGTTGAGGTTCTGGAGTACTGCTGGTTTTCTGTTTTCTGTTCTACCTAATTATTAATTACACCCACCTGGTGTCCCCGATCTCAATCTGTCCCTAAGAGGAAGAATGAAAATCAGCAATGGAACAGATTTTTAGACATCATTGCTCTAAACCTTACTATTCCCTGTCCTACAGGAACATAGTACTGATACCTAAGGATGGGCTTATTAAAGCCTTAATTGTCCGGTTTTGTTCAAAATGTCACTTTACCGATGGTGTCACACATGGTACAGTATTGAACCCAGTGGCAATGTACATGTATAGCTTACTTAGAACACCTTATTAGGCCTAAGGGTATGTTGAAGAACTGAATAATAGACTGACGTGACTGGCAAGGACATGAACGCACAGAGAATGGAATCTAACAACATTCTCTGTGTGTTCCACCAAGACCCTGACACAACCTCACTTAATGAGATGGCTGGAAACAACTTAACTCCCCTTTAAAACCAGATCCTTCCTTCTTCCTCCCTCCATATTGCTCAGGTCCTCCCCTTTCCTCATTGACTAACGTCTAGCTGCTGTTGTCAGTTTTTCAGTTCTCTCAAGTCGGGCAACTTCCTTTAGACGTTGTCATCCATCTCCAAAACGAAGTACAGTCCCCTGGTCCCCAACACACACACACCCGTGCACGCACACACACAAATTACAATAAGAACCGATCCTTTTGTATTGTATCAGTATACACTGAGTGTACAAAACATTAGGAACACCGGCTCTTTCCATGACAGACTGACCAGGTGAATCCAGTTGGAAGCTATGATCCCTTATTGATGGCACTTGTTAAATCCACATCAATCAGTGTAGATGAAGGGGAAAAACAGGTTAAATAATGATTTTTTAAGCCTTGAGACAATTGATACATGTATGTGTGCCATTCAGAGGGTGAATGGGCCGGACAAAATATTGAAGTGCCTTTGAACGGGGTATGGTAGTAGGTGTCAGCGCACCGGTTTGTGTCAAGAAATACAACGCTGATGGGTTTTTCACTCTCAACAGTTTCCTGTGTGTATCAAGAATGGTCCACCACCCAAAGGACATCCAGCCAACTTGACACAACTGTGAGAAGCATGAGGCTGTTCTGAGGGCAGACATGTGTGTGTGTGTGTGTGGAGGGGGGGGGGTATATTGTTAATTAGCAAGTCTAATGGGCCAATGGAACACATGCCTTTATGGCACCCTATTCCCTATATGGTCCTCTACTTTTGACCGGTCATATGGCCATTGGACAAAAGCAGTGTACTCTATAGGGAATAGGATGTCATTGGAGACACAAAGCCTTACTGTCACCTCAGGCTTTACTGTGATGATATACGATCCATTCGCTGCAGTCATTAACGTGCGCCAGAGGTCACTCAATAACACAGGAAGTGTTTCATCTGATGACCTGTTGTGGCTTATCGATGGGTGTCTCCTATTTTATATGGTGGGATTAATAGAACATTGGGGAATCACACACGCACACACACACACACACACACACACACACACACACACACACACACACACACACACACACACACACACACACACACACACACACACACACACACACACACACACACACACACACACACACACACACACACACACACACACACACACACACACACACACACACACTAATGAAGAGGAGACTCATACAATGTATGTCATAATGGCACACATTTATCTCCCTCCACTGGTAGTAGCTAACTTCCCTGAGAACACACGAGTTGCCATTTTATTTGCCCTTCATTTGGCCCTGACCCGCCATCTCTCCTTTCATTAACATTTACATTCAGCGACACCTCTGCCGTTCCACACTCACCGGCTGATGAGGTTCACACACATACACACACACACACACACACACACACACACACACACACACACACACACACACACACACACACACACACACACACACACACACACACACACACACACACACACACACACACACACACACACACACACACACACACACACACACACACACACACACACACACACACACACACACACACACACACACACACACACACACACACACTCTCTCTAACTGCTCCATACATCAAGGAGACAGTGTCCTTGCTTGACCACAACCCGCTCTCCTACAATGAAAAAGATTTTCATTACGGTCCTCAATCTCCAAAAATAAAGAAATGATGAAATGTTTCCATTCTGGAGAAAATACCTGTTATTCTACATGGGAGATGTATGACTCACACTCCATCACTCAACCATCCTTATTACTCACATCCACCATCCCACATAACAGACTCCTAATAACCTGCACAGAAGGGAACACACACTCGCGTATAAACACACAAACGTGCACATAAACACACACAAAGTAAAAGGTAACCTTCAATTTATTGTGGCAGATTGGAGATGTACTGAACAGAAAACGTGAAGAGTTAATGTGTGGAACTGAAAAAGATGTAGGGGCTACAACCACAAAGGTTATAAATGAACTATTCATTATTCATTAACAACCTTGAGAAGTGGCGCTTCTGAAGGAAAGGAGGGAGTGGGAGAGAACACCTTATAATACAGGTGTATTATGGATTGAAATAGGGAGGGATGGAGGGATGAGAGTACATTGATTGTAGGGAGGGATCTTTGAAGAGATTGTGTTGCCGCGGTGATCATTACATGTACATGAATACTGGGATAGTGGGGGTCTGGGGTTCCACTGGAGAGTACTGGAGTACGGGATCAGAATGAGTGTGTGTGTGTGTGAGAGAGAGAGAGGGAGAGAGAGAGAGAGAGAGAGAGAGAGAGAGAGAGAGGGAGAGAGAGATAGGGAGAGAGAGAGAGGGAGAGAGAGAGAGAGAGAGAGAGAGAGAGAGAGAGAGAGAGAGAGAGAGAGAGAGAGAGAGAGAGAGAGAGAGAGGGGAGAGAGAGAGAGAGAGAGAGAGAGAGAGAGAGAGAGAGAGAGAGAGAGAGAGAGAGAGAGAGAGAAGAGAGAGAGAGAGAGAGAGAGAGAGAGAGAGAGAGAGAGAGAGAGAGAGAGAGAGAGAGAGAGAGAGAGAGAGAGAGAGAGAGAGAGAGAGAGAGAGAGAGAGAGAGAGAGAGAGAGAGAGAGAAAGCATACTCAAACCTTGCTTGACTATGCTCACGTGTCAGAGGGTGTTTTTGTATCATTTTACATTCATACTGTAAGTGGCTAATTAGCAAATCAAATGTAGGATCTTAATTTGAGCAGTTTATCCAAGCAAAATAATGCAGAAACAGGATTTGACATTTAGAACATAATGTTGCTTGATTGGTGGTTAGGCTATTAGCTCTCAAAAATTTGACTACATGAAAAGGGCAACAGTGTTTCAGTGACATTATGTAAATCATGAAACTCATCTGCATTTACTGCGAATTCTCAGCAACAAAATAGTGATCAAATTAAGACCCTACATCTGTATTATCAATGCAGATCAAAGAGTCTACACGTGTTGATATAGGAGCTAGTTATGGAGAATACTGTACCACAAGTGTTCTGCTTACATCAGAGTCTGCAATGTCATTATGGGATAGAGCACACCTTTCAACCAGTTCAAGTCAACCAACAACTACCACTTCCCCAACCCTACATCCTAAAGGTATCCGCATACATAGGTCCTGTTTGCTCCTAGCAGAACTTGGCAGGGCAAAGAAACCATCTTTGCTCGCATTATCCCTAAAGACCTTTCCTTGAAAAATAATAAAAAAGCATCAATATTACTGTTTTTGTCCATCTTGAGCCACCATAGCAACAACATAGCCAGAAACACTTTGTCAAAATAGTCAGAATTAGATAAATCAATAAATCTGTCATTTTGACTTCTGTGCCGTGGAGGTCTTAGTCTGCAATTTTACATCTAGCTAAGATGTTTGGTGCAGTATTTGACAAGTAAGAAAATGTGAATGAAAACGAATCATCCCTCGTTGAATGACAGCGAAGACTTCATGTTCCCACTCCTACTGAGAATAGTACTGTTTCCAAACAGCTTCCGAACTTCAACTTGTCTCCGTAAAAAATGTCTAACTGTTTCGACTGGGAAGCATCTGGTAAGCTTTAGTCAAATCTATCTTTACCAAGCAAAACCACTACCACAAAACTGACTCCAGTCCCATCCCAAACTCTTCTTCCGACATAGGATGGACACACACTTCGCTACCCCCTAACACCTGGGGTGTTCCAAGTCATCTGAAGACAGAAGGAACCTGGGTTCAAATACTATTTAGGGAATTTAAATTACCTTCATAGTACATTTTGATATTTATATTTGAAAAAACAAGTAGTTGAATATTGGAATGTTCTTGGAAATGCACTTGGAAGGTATTTGAAATAACTCAAATACCCTGACTCAAATAAACTCCTATGCATTTGACTCTTTAAAAAAATTAGTATTTGAAATAAGTATTTGATAATACTTTAAAATAGTAGGCTATATATAGGGAATTCATAGGAATTCGAAGTCATTGATTGGGGCCACATTATTTGAGAATAGTCAAATACACAGAAAATTAGAATAACACATACTGAAATAGAAATGTATTTGAACCCAGGTCTGGAAGGAACAGAGCTAGGTGAGGATGTACAGTATGTACCAACCCACCTCCTTTGATGATTCCTCGCCCCTCAGACTGTTTCTACTGCTTGTACCCACTTCATACAGCAGACACATAGTAAAGACCACAGGAGGTTGGTGGCACCTTAATTGGGGAGGACGGGCTGGAATATTATCAAATACATTAAACAAATGGTTTCCATGTGTTTGATGCCATTCCATTCACTCCAATCCAGACATTATTATGAGCCGTCCTCCCCTCAGCAGCCTCCAATGGTACAGATTAAAGACATAATGTAGACAAGAGGGCCAAAAGCATGACACAGAAACACGGGATAAAAGATTACCTCCGCTACCCATCATTCTCCACTATGCCTGGGCCGGGCCTCCTCTACCCATCATATTCCACTGTGTCGGGGCCGGGCCTCCTCTACCCCATCATCCTCCACTATGCCTGGACCGGGCCTCCTCTACCCCATCATCCTCCACTATGCCTGGACCGGGCCTCCTCTACCCCATCATCCTTCACTGTGCCTGGGCCGGGCCTCCTCTACCCCATCATCCTCCACTATGCCTGGGCCGGGCCTCCTCTACCCCATCATCCTCCACTATGCCTGGACCGGGCCTCCTCTACCCCATCATCCTCCACTATGCCTGGGCCAGGCCTCCTCTACCCATCATCCTCCACACTTCCTTCGGCCGGTCCTCCTCTACCCATCATCCTCCACTGTGCCTGGGCCGGGCCTCCTCTACCCCATCATCCTCCACTATGCCTGGACCAGGCCTCCTCTACCCCATCATCCACTTTGCCTGGGCCAGGCCTCCTCTACCCATCATCCTCCACTATGCCTGGGCCGGGCCTCCTCTAACCCATCATCCACTTTGCCTGGGCCAGGCCTCCTCCACCCATCATCATCCACTGTGCCTGGGCCGGGCCTCCTCTACCCATCATCCACTCTGCCTGGGCCGGGCCTCCTCTACCCATCATCCACTATGCCTGGGCCGGGCCTCCTCTACCCATCATCCACTATGCCTGGACAGGGCCTCCTCTACCCATCATCCACTATGCCTGGGCCGGGCATCCTCTACCCATCATCCTTCACACTTCCTTCGGCCAGGCCTCCTCTACCCCATCATCCTCCACTATGCCTGGGCCGGGCCTCCTCTTCCCATCATTCTCCACACTTCCTTCGGCCGGGCCTCCTCTACCCATCATCCTCCACTGTGCCTGGGCCGGGCCTCCTCTACCCCATCATCCTCCACTATGCCTGGACCGGGCCTCCTCTACCCCATCATCCACTTTGCCTGGGCCAGGCCTCCTCTACCCATCATCCTCCACTATGCCTGGGCCGGGCCTGCTCTACCCCATCATCCACTTTGCCTGGGCCAGGCCTCCTCCACCCATCATCATCCACTATGCCTGGGCCGGGCCTCCTCTACCCATCATCCACTATACCTGGGCCGGGCCTCCTCTACCCATCATCCACTATGCCTGGGCTGGGCCTCCTCTACCCCATCATCCTCCACTATGCCTGGGCCGGGCCTCCTCTACCCATCATCCACTATGCCTGGGCCGGGCCTCCTCTACCCATCATCCACTATGCCTGGGCCGGGCCTCCTCTACCCATCATCCACTATGCCTGGGCCGGGCCTCCTCTACCCATCATCCACTATGCCTGGGCCGGGCCTCCTCTACCCATCATCCACTATGCCTGGGCCGGGCCTCCTCTACCCATCATCCACTATGCCTGGGCCGGGCCTCCTCTACCCATCATCCACTATGCCTGGGCCGGGCCTCCTCTACCCATCATCCTCCATCGCTGGTATTGATCCAGAGACAAGGAGCTCATTCTGTGTGTGTGTTTGCTTGTCAGAGGGATCAGGGGGACTGGCCCCCCCTCACACACACACAGGAAGGGGCCATTGATTTAGTGTGTGTGTGTAATTGTGTGTGTGTGTGTGTATGTTTGTGTGTGTGCGTGCGTGCGCGGAGCGGTTAGCCACAGTGTATCGGCAATCTAATAGATGAGACTGTGTGTGCAGTGTGTGTGTGAGTGTGAGTAGTATGTAGTCTGTGTGAGTGTATGGTTACATGTGAAAGTGTGGGAGGACAGGAAGCAGTGGGCGAATGGGTGTGTGTGTGATGAACTCTCTCTATGTGGGTATCCACATTTTTCTATTTCGCAGTGTGTGTTTGAATATGTATATGTAGTAGCCTACCCACTCGTGTCTCTGTCTGTTTAACAGTCTACACTTTGTGTGTGTCTCTCTGTGTGTGTGTGTGTCTGCGTGAGTGCAAGTGCGTGGGTTTGTGAGTGCGTGCACGTGTATATGGGTGTGTGACAGTCTCTACACGGGCCTTTATTCCGCCCCCATTGCTCTGTCACTCATCCTGACGCTAGGCTAATGCTATACCAACGCTAGGCTAACGCTATACCAATGCTAGACTAGTCAAATCTAATTTTATTTGGCACCTACTCAGCTTACAGCAGTTATAAAAGTTGCAGCGAAATGTGTGTGTGCTAGCTCCCTCAACATTGCAGTACAATAACAGTATAACATCTCAGGAACAGCAGCTAATAGGACCTGACAGGGTGAATGCTAGGCTAACACTAAACAGTTGTTAATAGAACATGAGGGTGCTAACTCTAGGCTAACTTTAGTTTAATGCTAAACAGCAGATAATAGGCCCTGACAGAGCAAACACTACGCTACTCTAGGATATATCTAGGCTAACGCTAAACCGCAGTTAATAGGACCTGACGAGGCTAGCGCTAGGCTAACAATAGGCTAACGCTGAACAGTAGCTAATAGGACTTGACGAGTTAATGCTTAGAGCTGTCCTCACCAACCAATCACCGCTAGTCGCTAGCTACCCCACCCTGCACCCTAACACCTGTTGGACGAGGTATGAACATATGCACATACACACACAGATCACACACACACACACACCCACTATGACATACACCCCCTCACTGCTATGAAGTCACCCCACATCCAATCATACTACCTCAATTGGGCCGACCAACCAGTGCTCCTGCACATTGGCTAACCGGGCATTGTGTCCCACCACCTGCACAATCTGCATTGTGTCCCACCACACACCACGCGCCAGAACCCTCTTTTTACGCTACTGCTACTCTCTGTTCATCATATATGCATAGTCACTTTAACCATATCTACATGTACATACTCCCTCAAATCAGCCTGACTAACCGGTGTCTGTATGTAGCCTCGCTACTGTATATAGCCTGTCTTTTGACTGTTGTTTTATTTCTTTACCTATCCAATTGTTCATCTAATACATTTTTTGCACTATTGGTTAGAGCCTGTAAGTAAGCATTTCACTGTAAGATCTACACCTGTTGCATTCAGCGCACAATACAAATAAACTTTGATTTGATCAAACACCAACTCAACATCCCAAATCACACACCAAACCAAAACCCTTCAGTCATCTAAAGTACATTTGGTAGTTGAGCGAAGGGAGAGAGATAGGTTGAGAGGGATAGGTGAGTGTTGTCAAAATGAGTTAGGTGTGTTTGTGGAGTTACATGGTTGTGTTCATACTGTAGTAATACTGTATGATTACACACATGTTTGCCGGGACAGAACATTCTGTTAGGGAAAGTAGAGAAAACCCGGACAAATAAACCAACGCAGACAGGATGGGCTGGACAGATGAGGTGAAAGGGGGGGGCGGAGAGGGGAGAATAGACAGATGAACTGGTATGGATAGAGGGATGGCTATTCACGTTAGAGACATTTGCATGACAACGAGGAAAGACAAGAGGAGCGAGTGATGGATGCAAAAGAGTAGGAGTAGAGAAACTGGATGCCACAGGAGAGGAGAAGGAGGGTTGGGAGGATGGCAGGATGGCAGGATGGGGAGAGGAGAGGGGGAGGAAGGGAAATTGTAGTTTGAAGGGGTAGAGTGACGGAAAGGTAGTCTGGATATTTGCAAAGAGAGAGAAAGAGAGAGAGAAAGAGAGAGAGAAAGAGAGAGAGAAAGAGAGAGAGAGGGGAGAGAAAGAGGGGGAGAGAGAGAGTTCTTAGAGAAGTAGAGTGGAGCAGGGGAAGGAGAAAGAGAAGAGAGAATTCACTTGGACAGGCTGTCATAACAGCTAGAGGTCTACAGCTTCACCCTGCTGTCTAACTGGACTGGACTGACCTAGCTGAGCTATGAAGAAAGGGAGGGAGGAAAGCAGGGATAAAGACATGAAGAAAGAGAGAGAGCGGGCTGGAGGGAGAGAGGGAGAGAGAGAGAGAGAGAACAAGAGAGCAAGAGGCTGCATGGAAGTGAGGGTGAGTGGGAGGGTGAGTGAGTGAAGACAGAGAGAGGGAGAGAGGAACAATGGTTGGCAGAGAAGGAGAGCAAGAGACTGGGAGGGAGAGAATGAGGTAGACAGAGAGGGAGTGAAGGAGAGGAGAAGTGAGTTAGTGTCTCAAGGGAGCACGCCACAGTCATTCCTAGAAAGTGAGGAGGAGGAGGATTGGGAGTCTCTCCTGGCCTTACACCTGCTGATGCTGCTGACTGTCTGGGGTCTGGAGGGCTATACTTCTCATGAGGCACACACACACAAAATAATAACAAGATCTCAAAGTTTCCCTTTGAAATTCAAAGTATTACGAAGGGTTAATTACAGGGTTAATTCCGCGTGGTTACATGGCTAAAACATAAACAACTCAAAGGGTTAGGTTTAGGTATTAATTCCGAGTGGTTACGGTTAGGGCTATGGGTTGGGGAAGGCTTACAACTAAACAATAATTCAAATCCATCAAGTATCATCAAGTATTCTCACGGTCTAAGCAGCTCGCTCTGGCTCTCAGCATCACAAGATCGCGTCCAGTTGTCACGACGTCGCCGAAGTCGGTCCCTCTCCTTGTTTGGGCAGCGTACGGCGGTCGACGTCCCCGGCTTTCTAGCCACCGCTGATCCACTTTTCATTTTCCACTTGTTCTGTCTGTTTTTTCACAGGTCCCACTGTCCACCCCTTATTTCCCCTTGTCCCAGCGGGATTCGACTCGCGCTCCCCAGGGAGTATGATGGGACGGCTGCCTGATGCCAGGGGTTTCTACTCCAGCTAGAGCTCTACCTGGTGACCGTCCACCCGCCCCCTTCGGGACGTGAGAGTGTGTCCGCCCATCGTCACCTGCCTCTCAGGCAAAGCCCTGGAGTGGGCCAACACCGTATGGTGTGAGGGAGATGCAGCGTTGGATCATTACGCAGAGTTCACCCGCCACTTTCGGGAAGTGTTCGACCACCCGCCTGAGGGTCGAGCGGCGGTTGAACGTCTGTTCCACCTGAGGCAGGGGATGAGGAGCGCGCAGGATTTCGCATTGGACTTCCAGACCATGGCCGCCAGCGAGTGATGGAACTAAAGGGCCCTGATCAATCACTACAGGTGCAGTCTGCGCGAGGCTCTCCGTTGGGAGTTGGCCTGCCGAGACATCACCCTCACATTGGACCAGCTGGTGGACCTGTCCATCCGGCTGTACAACCTGCTGACTGACCGTGGACGTCCTGATCGGGACCTGTCAGTTCCATCCCCCAGCACCTCCGCTCCGACGCCTATGGAGCTGGGAGGTGCTGCACTTAGGGTGACCGGAGGAGGGACCATTCCCGGTCCCTCAGGGAGTCGAGGCAGCAGGCAGGGCACTATCGTGTCACCCCAGGTGAGTCGCGACCAGGCTCACCCAAAGCCCCCTGTTGCTCACATGTATGTGTTTATTTCATTTCCTGAGTTTTCTCCGCATTCGCAGAATAAGGCATTAGTAGATTCATGAGCAGGTGGAATGTTATTGACCGTTCATTTGCTCATAGTTTAGGGATTCCCCTTGTTCCTGTTGATATGCCCTTCCCTGCACACGCCCTAGATAGTCAACCATTAGGGTCAGGGCTGATTAGGGAGGCCACTGCTCCATTTGACATGGTTCCTCAGGAGGGTCATGAGGAGAGAATGAGTCTCTTCCTTATTGATTCTCCTGCGTTTCCCGTGGTGCTGGGCCTACCCTGGTTGGCCTATCATGACCCCACTATTTCGTGGCAACAGAGGGCTCTCAAGGGGTGGTCACGAGAGTGCTCATGGAGGTGTGTGGGGGTTTCCATCGGTGAGACGACGGTGAAAAGTCCAGACCAGTTCTCCACCATTCGCATCCCCTCAGAATATGCCGATTTGGCTCTCGCCTTCTGTAGGAAGAGGGCGACTAAATTACCACCTCATCGACGAGGGGATTGTGCGATAAATCTCCTGGTAGACGCAGTACTTCTCAGAAGTCACGTGTATCCTCTGTCACAGGAGGAGACGGTGGCTATGGAAACATATGTCTCTGAATCACTGGGGCAGGGATGCATTCAGCCCCCCACTTCACCTGCCTCCTCGAGTTTCTTTTTTGTGAAGAAGAAGTATGGGGGTCTGCACAAGCGCCGAGCATGTGTCCCTGGTACGCAGGGTGCTTGGTCGACTGTTGGAGCATGACCTGTACGTCAAGGCTGAGAAATCTCCTTCCTAGGGTACCGTAATTCCATGTCAGGGGTGGAGATGGAGAGTGACCGCATTTCAGCCGTGAGTAATTGGCCGACTCCCACCACGGTAAAGACAGTGCAGCAGTTTCTGGGGTTTGCCAACTACTAGTACAGCTGTTGGCTGTTGTCAAGGCTCTGAAGGCGTGGAGACATTGGCTTGAGGGGGCTAAACACCCCTTTCTAATCTGGACTGACCACCGCAATCTGGAGTACATCTGGGCGGAGAGGAGACTGAACCCTCGCCAGGCACCTTCTCCTACAGACCAGGTTCCCAGAACGCTAAGGCAGACACACTGTCCCGGATGTATGACATAGAAGAGCGGTCCATGGATCACACTCCCATACTTCCGGCCTCTTGCCTGGTGGCACCGGTGGTGTGGGAGCTGGACGCGGACATCGAGAGGGCGTTATGCACAGAGCCCACTCCCCCCCAGTGTCCAGCTGAGCGCCTGTACATTCCGTCTGCTGTCCGCAACCGTTTGATCTATTGGGCCCATACGTCACCCTCCTTTGGTCATCCTGGCATCGTGCGGACGGTGGGTTGCCTTAGTGGGAAGTACTGGTGGCCCACCTTGGCTAAGGATATGAGGGTTTATGTTTCCTCCTGCTCTGTGTGCACCCAGTGCAAGACACCTGCCTAGAGGGAAATTACAACCCTTACCCATTCCACAACGGCCATGGTCGCACCTGTCGGTGGACTTCCTGATGGACCTTCCTCCCTCAGGGCAACACCACGATCCTGGTCATTGTGGATCGGTTTTCTAAGTCCTGCCGTCTCCTCCCTTTGCCCGGAACTACGGGGTGCCTAAGGACATAGTCTCTGATCGAGGTCCCCAGTTCAAGGAGAGCGTTCATGGATCGTCTGGGGGTCTCGGTCAGCCTTACCTCCGGTTTTCACCCTGAGTGTAACGGGCAGGTTGAGAGAGTAAATCAGGATGTAGGTAGGTTTCTGCGGTCATACTGCCAGGACTGGCCGGGGGAGTGGGCGACGTTCATTCCCTGGCCAGAGATGGCCCAAAATTCACTCCGCCACTCCTCCACTAACCTTATCAGCCGGTTTTGGCACCGTGGCATCAGAGCCAGATCAAAGCTCCTGCGGTGGACGAATGGTTCAAGCACTCGGAGGAGACCTGGTGCTGGTTGCCGGTGGAGGACGTACTGGACTCTTCATTGCTGCGGGATTTCCACCGTCTCCATCCGTGTTGCCCTGCGCCTCGCCCTCCGCGTCGTCCCCGAGGTCGGTGCGTGGTCAAGGGGGGTACTGTCACGACTTCTGCCGAAGTCGGTTTGACACTTTGAGTAAAAGTATGTTGTTTACTCATATCTGCTGTCCTGCGCCTGACTCTCTACACCAGCTGCACCTAGGACCCATTACACCAGTGCTGTGCAATTGTTTTTCTTTTTTTGTGAGTGCAGAGGAAGGCATATATTGGCTGTTCTCAGGACCTTTCCAAATGTCTGAAATAATAATAATATAATAAATCTGAAATAATAAATCTGAAATCTACATCTATTTCTAGTTATCAGGCTGCACAGACACACAAAAAAACGCACATGCAACCTACACACACACACACACACACACACACACACACACACACACACACACACACACACACACACACACACACACACACACACACACACACACACACACACACACACACACACACACACACAGTGTACAGAGTGTACAAAATCAAATGCTTCATTCATGAATAAAACAATTGTTCATGACTTACTGTATTGCTTGCTGTTTGGGGTTTAGTTCTTTTGTGTTTTCCTTGTTTTAGTGTTGGTCAGGACGTGAGCTGGGTGGGCATTCTATGTTGGATGTCTAGTTTGTCTGTTTCTGTGTTTGGCCTAATATGCTTCTCAATCAGAGGCAGGTGTTAGCCCTTGTCTCTGATTGGGAACCATATTTAGGTAGCCTGTTTTGTCATTGTGGGTTGTGGGTGATTGTCTATGTTAGTTGCTTGTGTCAGCACAGTTCTTATTATAGCTTCACGGTCGTTATTCGTTCATTGTTTTGTACAGTTCACTTCGTGATTTTCGTCATCTATTAAATGATGCATTCACACCACGCTGCACCTTGGTCCGCTTCTTACGGTGATCGTGACCTCATCTGAGAATGCAGTGACATCATTAAAACAATCATCTTCTCTGAGAGCAATGTTTTCACTTATAAACAATAAAGACAAAAAAAAGATCTTAAAAGCCCAAATTGGGCTGTCTAGTTTGAAGACGCAAGGTAAAAATCCAGCCACGCTGTCAGACTTACTGCCAAATTCAATTAGTATTCAACCATCTTATATCTGTTCAAAACACACAGCCAACACAACCAACACAGCCCCACAAATATAACATGTTAACATTCAAGACTGTCTTGCTTTTGTTTAACTTGTTTCTAAACTGAAAATAGATCATTGGGATACAGTGTAGTTGCAGAGACGGAATACACGTCAACCTAAAACCTCTTACTCGTTGAAGTTGTATCAGACATTTTCAGAGGCATTTCTCAAGTCGTTTTTTTATTTTTTTATTCTCTCCAGTCAGCCAATTAATGAATACATTTGTTTAATTCCAATTAGAAAACAGAGGGATGAGAGAGGAAGGTCATAGAGGATTATCGGAGAGGGCCAGCTTAGAAGAACATGACTGGTAGAGTGGAGAAGAAGTACGTGTGTGTGTGTGTGTGTGTGTGTGTGTGTGTGTGTGTGTGTGTGTGTGTGTGTGTGTGTGTGTGTGTGTGTGTGTGTGTGTGTGTGTGTGTGTGTGTGTGTGTGTGTGTGTGTGTGTGTGTGTGTGTGTGCGTGTGTGGGGGGCTTGGTAATGTAGACAGAGATATATATAGATGGCCACAGTACAGGCTAGAATACATTAGTAGGTAAAGAGGGATTACTTCATCTCTACGGACAGGGGGTAGAGGGATACACATCCTTCAGAGCATCATCACACTCCAACCTCCAACCAACAACACCGCCTGTGTCTAATCCTATCTCTTCCACCAATCACACTGTAGGCGTCCTGTCATTCTGCAAGCTGATTGGCTCACGGAGCCGATTCCCCGCGAGAGGGTGCCAAGTTGAAAAAGCATTCTCATCATTGGTTGTTTTTACAGTGGCTGCATTCATTAACCATGCTCCACAGAGACAGAGTATTGTACTATGCACAAACACTGACATTAGGAAGCTTAGGAAGCCACAACGGCAGCATTGTTAGACTAATGGTTAAGTAACCGAATGAGATCTATATATTCTGGTTACAACAATACATTCTCCATTGAGACACTACTGCAGTCCTCTACATAATGAACCATATGCCCCGACTGCCTGGACAGGGAAAGTAAATGTAGTGTGTGTGTGTGTGTTTATAATTACATGTGTAATATATAGCAGTGTACAGACAGTGAACTAGAGGGATATAAAGTGTCTACACAGCAAATTAACACCAATCATCATTATGGTCTTCTATTGTTTCTGCCCACTCAAGTGTGTGTGTGTGTGTGTGTGTGTGTGTGTGTGTGTGTGTGTGTGTGTGTGTGTGTGTGTGTGTGTGTGTGTGTGTGTGTGTGTGTGTGTGTGTGTGTGTGTGTGTGTGTGTGTGTGTGTGTGTACACGTACAGTACCAGTCAAAAGTTTGGACACATCTACTCATTCGAGAGTTTTTCTTAATTTGTACTATTTTCTACATTGTAGAATAATAGTGAAGACAAACTATGAAATAACACATATGGAATCATGTAGTAACCAAAAAAGTGTGAAACAAATCCAAATATATTTTAGATTTGAGATTCTTCAAAGTAGCCACACTTTGCCTTGATGACAGCTTTGCAAACTCTTGGCATTCTCTCAACCAGCTTCATGAGGTAGTCACCTGGAATACATTTCAATTAACAGGTGTGCCTTGTTAAAAGTTAATTTGCGGAATTTCTTTCCTTCCTAATGCATTTGAGCAGATCAGTTGTGTTGTGACAAGGTAAGGGTGGTATACAGAAGATAGCCCTATTTGGTAAAATACCAAGTTCATATTATGGCAAGAACAGCTCAAAGTGAAACGACAGACACCATTACTTTAAGACATGAAGGTCAATCAATGCAGAAAATGTGGCTTTTATGAGGACTGCCATGGGAAAGGAAGACCCAGTTACCTCTGCCTTAGAAATCTCAGCCCAAATAAATCTCAGCCCAAATAAATGCTTCACAGAGTTCAAGTAACTGACACATCTCAACATCAACTGCTCAGAGGAGACTGTGTGAATCCGGCCTTCATGGTCGAAATGCTGCAAAGAAACCACTACTAAAGGACACCAATAATACCAATAATAAGAAGAGACTTGCTAGGGCCAAGAAACACGAGCAATGGACATTAACCAGAAGGGGGTTATGGTTCCCATTTGGGAACGAACCCTCCCACGTTCAGCTGGAACGTGGCGCAATGGAACGCAAAAATATTCTTAGAAATATTTAACCTCCACACATTAACCTCTTAAGCCTAGCCCTGTTTACTGCCCCTTCCGGAAGAATTGGGTACCCATATAAAACAGGATAAATTTTTGTCAAAAGTTGCTAATATATGCATATAAAACATATTATCGAATAGAAAACACTCTAAAGCTTCTAAAACCGTTTAAATTTTGTCTCTATGTAAAGCAGAAGTCTCAGGGCATGCATTCTCCCAAAATCTCTCTTGTCATGGAAAAAGTTGGCCCAACTTTGACGTCATCTTAAACGCCTTCCCAAACAACTACCGCTCTGGGAACAGTTCCTACGTGTTCAGCGCGAAGCCTGCTTTCAATGGGGCTTCTCATTGTGACAATCGCGCGCTCACGAGACGTTGAGCGTGTCGAAAGGTCTCGGTCACGCGAAAAAAAAGTGTACGTTTATGCGCGCTCTGCTCCCGCTCTCTCTTTTCTTCAGGATCAATTAAAAGACGTGTCTGTTTCGCTTCGTCCTCACAATTGCTGTACACCTTTATAACATGTTAAAGCTTAATTATGAACATAGTTTGACAAGTTTACTCGACATATAATATATAATTTCTACGTTTTGGTGCGCATCCACTTGAATTTTGCCTACATTTCGACCGAAAAGTGGCTATTTTGAGAACCGAAAGACGCAGACTTGAAAACTAAACGCTGTTTTGGTAAGTATAATCCCTTCCAGGTCTTTTGATGGAAGAACAGCAAAGGTAAGGGAATATTTATGTGTTAATTTTGGGTTTCTGTCGACTCCAAGATAGAGGAGGCATAATGATACATTTGGAGCGCCGACTCCTAGTATAGCCTAGTAAACGCAAACTGTAACGTTAAAAATAAATGTAACAGAGCGATTGCATTTAGAAGAAGTGTATCTTCCTATACATATGTAAAACATGCATATTTAGTCAAAGTTTATGATGTGTATTCCTTGTTAGCTGACGTTATCTGCCGGAGCTATTTAATTTCTCCTGACATTTTAGTAGCATTTTTTGAACGATGCGTCATTGTAAACAGAGATTTATGGATATATATTGCAGATTATTGAAAAAAATGAATGTACTGTGTAACATGTTATATTACTGTCATCTGATGAAGATTTCAAAAGGTTAGTGAAATGATTTTTTTTTTAATCCTGCGTTTGTTGATTGCATATTTTTTCCTACTTGGCTATGCTAATGAGCTATGTCTACGGTGGTGATTTGACATAAATATGTGCTATGTTTTCGCCGTAAAACATTTTAAAAATCTGACTTGTTGCCTGGATTCACAACGAGTGTAGCTTTAATTCAATACCCTGCATGTGTATTTTAATGAACGTTTGAGTTTTAACTAATACTATTAGCATTTAGCGTAGCGCATTTGCATTTCCAGAACTCTAGATGGGACGCATGCGTGCCAGGTAGGACCAAGAGGTTAACAAGTCCAATAGCTCAAATGAAATATAAACACCTTGTTCATCTACTCAGCAAGTCAGATTTCTAAAATGTTTTACGGCGAAAACATAGCACATATTTATGTCAAACCACCACCAAAGACACAGCTAATTTGAATAGCCAAGTTGAACAAAATATGCAATCAACAAACGCAGGATTAAAAGAAAAATAATTCACTAACCTTTGGAAAATCTTCATCAGATGACAGTAATATAACATGTTACACAGTACATTTATGTTTTTTTCAATAATATGCAATTTATATCCATAAATCTCTGTTTACAATGACGCCATGTTCAAAAAATGCTACTCAAATGTCCGGAGAAATGATGATAGCTCCGTCAGATAACGTCAGATAACAAGCAATACACATCATAAACTTTAACTAAATATACATGTTCTACACATAGATAGAAAGATACACTTCTTCTTAATACAACCGCTGTGTTACATTTATTTTTAACGTTACAGAATTTGTTCACTAGGCTATAATATGAGACGGCGCTCAGAAATTAGCATTACGTCTCCTCTATCTTGGAGTCCACAGAAACCCAACTTTACCACATAAATATTCCCTTACCTTTGATGTTCTTCCATCAGAAGACCTGGATGGAGTTATACTTACCAAAAACATTGTTTGGTTTTGAAGTCTGTGTCTTTAGGTTATCAAACGCGACAAATTCCGGTCAAAATGCAGCCAAAATTCTAGTGGATGCGCACCAAAACTTCAAAATTACATATTATATGTCGACTAAACTGGTCAAACTAAGTGCAGAAAGTACTTGTTTTTTCGCGTGACCCGAAGGTTTCAACCTGCCAAAAGTCTCGTGGGCGCGTGATTCTCACAATGGCAAGCCCCATTGAAAGCAGACATCGCGCTGAAGACATAGAAACTGTTCCCAGGTCTGTAGCTGCTTGGGAGGGTGGGGGCGATGACGTCAAAGTTGGGCCAACTTTTCTGATGACAAGAGAGAGTTTGGGAGAATGGCTGCCCTGAGAGTTCTGCTTTACATACAGACATAATTTGAACGGTTTTAGAAGCTTTAGAGTGTTTTCTATTCAATAATAATTATTATATGCATATATTAGCAATTTTGGACAGATTTTCTTTCTGTTTACTATGGGCACGCAATTCCTCCAAAGGGGGCAGTAGTCAGCCCTATCCTTAACAGGTTTAAGCAGTTGGAAATCTGTCCAGATTTGAGATTTTCCTTACAACCTATTTTCTTTCCAACCGCCGTGTCTTTGTGAGACACAGAGTAGGTGAACGGATGATCTCCGCATGTGTGGTTCCCACCGTGAAGCATGGAGGAGGTGTGATGGTGTGGGGATACTTTGCTGGTGACACTGTCTGTGATTTATTTAGAATTCAAGGCACACTTAACCAGCATGGCTACCACAGCATTCTGCAGCGATACGGCATCCCATCTGGTTTGGGCTAAGTGGGTCTATCATTTATTTGTCAACAGGACAACGACCCAACACACCTTCAGGCTGTGTAATGGCTATTTGACCAAGAAGGAAAGTGATGGAGTGCTGCAGCAGATGACTTGGCTTCCACAATCACCCAAACTCAACTCAATTGAGATGGTTTGGGATGAGTTGGACCCCAGAGTGAAGGAAAAGCAGCCAACAAGCGTTCAGCATATGCGGGAACTCCTTCAAGACGCGTTGGAAAAGCATTCCAGATGATGCAGGCTGTATCACATCTGGCCGTGATTGGGAGTCCCATAGGGCGGCGCACAATTGGCCCAGCGTCGTCCGGGCTTGGCTGGGGTAGGCCGCCATTGTAAATAACAATTTGTTCTTAACTGACTTGCCTAGTTAAATAATGGTTAAAAAATGTTTTAATGTATACATCTGGTTGAGAGAATGCCAAGAGTGTGCAATGCTGTCATCAAGGCAAAGGTTGGCTACTTTGAAGAATCAAAAATATATTTAGATTTATTTCACACTTTTTCGGTTACTACATGATTCCATATGTGTAACTTCATAGTTTGCCTTCACTATTATTCTACAATGTAGAAAACAGTAAAAATAAAGGAAAACCCTTGAATGAGTAGGTGTGTCCAAATGTTTGTCTGGTACTGTGTATGTGCACATGTATATGTAACTGTGAGTCCTGCTTCTCGACTGTGTGTGTGTGTGTGTGTGTGTGTGTGTGTGTGTGTGTGTGTGTGTGTGTGTGTGTGTGTGTGTGTGTGTGTGTGTGTGTGTGTGTGTGTGTGTGTGTGTGTGTGTGTGTGTGTGTGTATATGTGTGCGCGAGTCTGTCTGTCTACTCCACTGCTCTGCTGCTTTCCTGCTCTCCAAACGCCACACACCGCAAAGACAAACATTGAGCAAACGAACCAGAAGGTATCCTCTATCCTTCCCTTTAGGTTAGACTAACTAACGGGGGCTCCTTTAGACAGTCTGATTGGCAACCGGTTGATTCCTGCTAGATTCACCAGTTAATTAGTTCATTAGCTCCAACAGCTTGCTAATGAGATGCCTGTGCTGCCTGGTGCCTGGTGAAGAGAGAGGAGAGTCGGAAATCCACAGGTGTGTAACACACACACAGACACACACAAGTGCGTGCACACACACACACTCTCTCTCTCTCTCTCTCTACATGTTTCATCATAGAACTGTTCCAATTTCACAGAAGCCCAGAGGTTTAAGGTCTGAATTGAAAGATCCCTCATATCCCTTCTTAATGTGGGCCCAGCATCAAATCTTATCAACTTCTAACCTACCATCTGCTTTACATTTGTCAGCCTGTAGGCTGGAATACCAATACCTGCAGGGAGAGTGTGTGTGTGTTCGTGTTTGTGGATTTCATGCATGTATATGTATGTGTACGTGGAGTGAGTGAATAAGTATGTGTGTGTGTGTGTGTGTGTGTGTGTGTGTGTGTGTGTGTGTGTGTGTGTGTGTGTGTGTGTGTGTGTGTGTGTGTGTGTGTGTGTGTGTGTGTGTGTGTGTGTGTGTGTGTGTGTGTGTGTGTGTGTGTGTGTGTGCACACAAGAGGTGTTTGTGTTAGTGTTAGTTACCAGAATTTTGACATTGATACAGATACCAGCTGTGGTATCACAATACTCCATGCCAAAACAATACCATTGGAAAAATAGAAAGCGGGATTGAAGGACTGATTTTTCTCACTCTCAAAATATGTTTTGTTATATAGAAATTGGACAAAGTCCACAAACATGCTTAAACAACAACATCTGAGGACAACTTTTGAGGTCTGGGAAAGAAAATCTAAGAAATGTAGATGTTTGAGTTACCCTCAAGTGCACATATATTTAGCACTGCTGTTTGGTTAGTTGTGTTTCTGTAGCATACAAGTGATGGAGTTCACAAAACAAATGGCCACTGGATTAATGCACATAATAATAGTATTTTACTATAGTGCTTTTCATAACAATCTCAAAGAGCTTCAAAAGCAAAAAAACAAACAACCAGTACATCATCATGAGTAGCCTAGCTACAGTCAGGTCAACCAGTACATCATCATGAGTAGCCTAGCTACAGTCAGGTCAACCAGTACATCATCATGAGTAGCCTAGCTACAGTCAGGTCAACCAGTACATCATCATGAGTAGCCTAGCTACAGTCAGGTCAACCAGTACATCATCATGAGTAGCCTAGCTACAGTCAGGTCAACCAGTACATCATCATGAGTAGCCTAGCTACAGTCAGGTCAACCAGTACATCATCATGAGTAGCCTAGCTACAGTCAGGTCAACCAGTACATCATCATGAGTAGCCTAGCTACAGTCAGGTCAACCAGTACATCATCACGAGTAGCCTAGCTACAGTCAGGTCAACCAGTACATCATCACGAGTAGCCTAGCTACAGTCAGGTCAACCAGTACATCATCACGAGTAGCCTAGCTACAGTCAGGTCAACCAGTACATCATCACGAGTAGCCTAGCTACAGTCAGGTCAACCAGTACATCATCACGAGTAGCCTAGCTACAGTCAGGTCAACCAGTACATCATCACGAGTAGCCTAGCTACAGTCAGGTCAACCAGTACATCATCACGAGTAGCCTAGCTACAGTCAGGTCAACCAGTGGAGGCCAAGTCTTTGAATTCATGCATACTCCAAAGATGGAGAGGGACAGTTCATGGCTTGATCAGAGGAAGGTGGTCAGGGAGATGGTTAATGAAGAGTCTGGTGACCATCATGTAAAGGGGAACCAGTCTGAGAACCAGTCTAAGTCGTGTATCTTCTGGACTTATCTTCGTTCAGAATGTATGACACCCACTTGGGTGATGCCTCAGCAGCTCTGGGTGCCAGAAAGCTCAACACTCATAGTTCAGATTAGTAGCCTCAGTAGCCGTCCTCACTACGAGCTCTCTGCCTCAGCTCTGCATTCCTCTACTGCATCTCCCATTCCTTTCAAGCTTCAGGTGAAAAAAAGGTGGTACAATGTCCACAAGGAAACAGGACTGCCTTAAATGAGTATTAAATTCATGTTAAAGTTCCCTTAAAACATGCCAAAATCCTTTAATATGAATGAAATCATCCTTAAATTAAACAATTGGCCTCTTAAAAGGCAAAAGTTGACCCATTAAAAATACCTTAATATCAATTGTTGGTCAGTGCCCTTTATTTTTTAATTTAAGGGCATATCAAGGCTATCAGGAAACAAATCCTTAATAACACCTTACTACAAAATGTTTGAGAGCTCCCTTGCTTTTGGGGTTTAAGGAGAGATTAAGGGACATATGGAGCAATGCTTTAATTATACATTAATTGAGATTGCTTTTGTTCATCCTTACATTTTCAGATTAAGTGCAGATTAAGAGACACATGGTGCTTTAAAAAAATACTGCATCCTTTTGACTAATGTTGGGACTCCACTTTGTGCGAAAACCACAAGCGCACATTTCTTTTTTAAACTATGGACGTCATGCACGAGAACAGATCTCTACGTGAATGTGGATTTAGTGGGGACAGTTTAACGTAAACTCACTAAATTTTGTACACCGCCTCTGTACAATTGACCTTATTTTAGCGCCCCGAAAACGTAACACTTCCAGATCAACTGTAATGTCAATACCATTGTAAAGCACAATTTCTCCCCTTTCCAACAGAATCAATTACATGACCCCCACGCTGCCCGTTTCTACATGATTCAAGAAGGCAATGAGCCCCGTCGGGTCTTTTAAAAAATGGCAGGTGGGGAAGCGAAACTAATGCATGATAGTGAGAAGGAGAATGTTATGTGGGAAAATTGCTTTTTTTCACTCGATCTGTAAAACTTATCACCTTATCGCCTCTAAAATGTAAATAAAACACTATAAAGAGTTTATATAATGTGTCATTACATACCTATTTGAAGGTTTGTGTCAAATTTGAATCGTGTTTTTAGGGCGGTGCTAAAGTGATCTTCAGAAGTAAACAGCGGTTTTGAGAATCATGACGGCTTGCAGTGATGACGCAAAAAATGACTAGGTATCCCCCGCTCACTGTCCATTTCTTGTTTTTAAACAATGAGAGAAGTGCTAGACCTGGTGGAGAGAGGCTGTAAGACAGAAATAGTTGCTTTATGCGTGCTGTACGTTACGGCATGACACGTCACGATGTAACGGAGGGTCAGTTTTTAAAACTTTTCTCCAATACTATAGAGCCATTACCATGTCGATCAACAAGCCGTCTTTGTATCAAAGATAATTGTGTAGTCTAGAGCGATTTTCTAGGTTAGCTAGCCAGCTATTGTCGTTCTTTTAACGCAACGTAACGTAAACAACACTGCTAGCTAGCCAGCTAGCCCCCGAATAGCAGCACTGTCGAAACTATTACACTCAACGGAACGACTTGATTAGTGTAGTGTCAACAACGCACCCACTGCCAGCTAGCCTACTTCAGCAGTACTGTATCATTTTAATCATTTTAGTCAATAAGATTCTTGCTACGTAAGCTTAACTTTCTGAACATTCGAGACGTGTAGTCCACTTGTCATTCCAATCTCCTTTGCATTAGCGTAGCCTCTTCTGTAGCCTGTCAACTATGTGTCTGTCTATCCCTGTTCTCTCCTCTCTGCACAGACCATACAAACGTTCCACACCGCGTGGCCGCGGCCACCCTAATCTGGTGGTCCCAGCGCGCACGACCCACGTGGAGTTCCAGGTCTCCGGTAGCCTCTGGAACTGCCGATCTGCGGCCAAAAAGGCAGAGTTCATCTCAGCCTATGCCTCCCTCCAGTCCCTCGACTTCTTGGCACTGACGGAAACATGGATCACCACAGACAACACTGCTACTCCTACTGCTCTCTCTTCGTCCGCCCACGTGTTCTCGCACACCCCGAGAGCTTCTGGTCAGCGGGGTGGTGGCATCGGGATCCTCATCTCTCCCAAGTGGTCATTCTCTCTTTCTCCCCTTACCCATCTGTCTATCGCCTTCTTTGAATTCCATGCTGTCACAGTTACCAGCCCTTTCAAGCTTAACATCCTTATCATTTATCGCCCTCCAGGTTCCCTCGGAGAGTTCATCAATGAGCTTGATGCCTTGATAAGCTCCTTTCCTGAGGACGGCTCACCTCTCACAGTTCTGGGCGACTTTAACCTCCCCACGTCTACCTTTGACTCATTTCTCTCTGCCTCCTTCTTTCCACTCCTCTCCTCTTTTGACCTCACCCTCTCACCTTCCCCCCCTACTCACAAGGCAGGCAATACGCTCGACCTCATCTTTACTAGATGCTGTTCTTCCACTAACCTCATTGCAACTCCCCTCCAAGTCTCCGACCACTACCTTGTATCCTTTTCCCTCTCGCTCTCATCCAACACCTCCCACACTGCCCCTACTCGGATGGTATCGCGCCGTCCCAGCCTTCGCTCTCTCTCCCCCGCTACTCTCTCCTCTTCCATCCTATCATCTCTTCCCTCTGCTCAAACCTTCTCCAACCTATCTCCTGATTCTGCCTCCTCAACCCTCCTCTCCTCCCTCTCTGCATCGTTTGACTCTCTATGTCCCCTATCCTCCAGGCCGGCTCGGTCCTCCCCTCCCGCTCCGTGGCTCGATGACTCATTGAGAGCTCACAGAACAGGGCTCCGGGCAGCCGAGCGGAAATGGAGGAAAACTCGCCTCCCTGCGGACCTGGCATCCTTTCACTCCCTCCTCTCTACATTTTCCTCCTCTGTCTCTGCTGCTAAAGCCACTTTCTACCACGCTAAATTCCAAGCATCTGCCTCTAACCCTAGGAAGCTCTTTGCCACCTTCTCCTCCCTCCTGAATCCCCCCTCCTCCCTCTCTGCAGATGACTTCGTCAACCATTTTGAAAAGAAGGTCGACGACATCCGATCCTCGTTTGCTAAGTCAAACGACACCGCTGGTTCTGCTCACACTGCCCTACCCTGTGCTCTGACCTCTTTCTCCCTCTCTCTCCAGATGAAATCTCGCGTCTTGTGACGGCCGGCCGCCCAACAACCTGCCCGCTTGACCCTATCCCCTCCTCTCTTCTCCAGACCATTTCCGGAGACCTTCTCCCTTACCTCACCTCGCTCATCAACTCATCCCTGACCGCTGGCTACGTCCCTTCCGTCTTCAAGAGAGCGAGAGTTGCACCCCTTCTGAAAAAACCTACACTCGATCCCTCCGATGTCAACAATTACAGACCAGTATCCCTTCTTTCTTTTCTCTCCAAAACTCTTGAACGTGCCGTCCTTGGCCAGCTCTCCCGCTATCTCTCTCTGAATGACCTTCTTGATCCAAATCAGTCAGGTTTCAAGACTAGTCATTCAACTGAGACTGCTCTCCTCTGTATCACGGAGGCGCTCCGCACTGCTAAAGCTAACTCTCTCTCCTCTGCTCTCATCCTTCTAGATCTATCGGCTGCCTTCGATACTGTGAACCATCAGATCCTCCTCTCCACCCTCTCCGAGTTGGGCATCTCCGGCGCGGCCCTCGCTTGGATTGCGTCTTACCTGACAGGTCGCTCCTACCAGGTGGCGTGGCGAGAATCTGTCTCCTCACCACGCGCTCTCACCACTGGTGTTCCCCAGGGCTCTGTTCTAGGCCCTCTCCTATTCTCGCTATACACCAAGTCACTTGGCTCTGTCATAACCTCACATGGTCTCTCCTATCATTGCTATGCAGACGACACACAATTAATCTTCTCCTTTCCCCCTTCTGATGACCAGGTGGCGAATCGCATCTCTGCATGTCTGGCAGACATATCAGTGTGGATGACGGATCACCACCTCAAGCTGAACCTCGGCAAGACGGAGCTGCTCTTCCTCCCGGGGAAGGACTGCCCGTTCCATGATCTCGCCATCACGGTTGACAACTCCATTGTGTCCTCCTCCCAGAGCGCTAAGAACCTTGGCCTGATCCTGGACAACACCCTGTCGTTCTCAACCAACATCAAGGCGGTGGCCCGTTCCTGTAGGTTCATGCTCTACAACATCCGCAGAGTACGACCCTGCCTCACACAGGAAGCGGCGCAGGTCCTAATCCAGGCACTTGTCATCTCCTGTCTGGATTACTGCAACTCGCTGTTGGCTGGGCTCCCTGCCTGTGCCATTAAACCCCTTCAACTCATCCAGAACGCCGCAGCCCGTCTGGTGTTCAACCTTCCCAAGTTCTCTCACGTCACCCCGCCACTGTTCTCTCCACTGGCTTCCAGTTGAAGCTCGCATCCGCTACAAGACCATGGTGCTTGCCTACGGAGCTGTGAGGGGAACGGCACCTCAGTACCTCCAGGCTCTGATCAGGCCCTACACCCAAACAAGGGCACTGCGTTCATCCACCTCTGGCCTGCTCGCCTCCCTACCACTGAGGAAGTACAGCTCCCGCTCAGCCCAGTCAAAACTGTTCGCTGCTCTGGCCCCCCAATGGTGGAAAAAACTCCCTCACGACGCCAGGACAGCGGAGTCAATCACCACCTTCCGGAGACACCTGAAACCCCACCTCTTTAAGGAATACCTAGGATAGGATAAGTAATCCCTCTCACCCCCCCTTTAAGATTTAGATGCACTATTGTAAAGTGACTGTTCCACTGGATGTCATAAGGTGAATGCACCAATTTGTAAGTCGCTCTGGATAAGAGCGTCTGCTAAATGACTTAAATGTAAATGTAAATGATCAACGCATTAATAGAAACCTAGTTCACACCCCAGATTTTGAAGTCAACACAGTCGCTATAGTCCCATTAGTTTTTATTTGTAGCCTCGTTTGAATGTTGCGGTTGCGCACATTTGTACGGAATGGGGTGAGTTTACATTACACCGTTTGTTAGAAAGCAAGACAATGAGTAAAAATGGACATGGAGACCAATAATAAAAAGTCACGTAAACTAACTCTATTTTAAAAAGCTGCCACATTTCATGGTATCAAACTATCTAGCTAGCTAACTGTTGATCGAGCTAACACTAGCTAGCTAGCCAACAACCTAACCGTAACTAGCCAGCTTGGCAACAGCTCGCAAGCTAAAGAGCATTTAGCTAGCTAGACTAGTTAAGTTAGACTACAGTTAGCTAGCTTCTCCTGAAGTCTTCTGGTCCATGTTATACAGTAAGACCTGTGTGAAGTACAGAGGTTTGTCAGCAGATGCATTGAGGGACAGTTGGCAGAGAACCATCCTCAAATTGCTGATGCTCTTCACAGTGAGTTTGACTAACTTTAATCAGAACTGGAGTTGCTAGTGGCCATACGTTTGCTACCTAGAAAAAACGTTAAGAGAAAGAGGCAATGTAAAACATATTTTTCTGGTATTGGTATATAGGGTAGTCAGCTATGGAGCTAACTGTTCATTATTTCCCAGGCCAGGCTGTCACAGGGGACGACCTGCTGGAGATGGATGCTGCTGATATCCTGTTGCTCTTCCCCAACAATAAAGACTGCATTTAGCTGTTTGCTTGGTACACCAATTTGCAGAGTAACAACTCAGCAGAGGAGTCCAATAAAGGAGAAATAAAATACAATTATACAACCAGCCACAATATCTATTTGATCATTTCAATAGATGCATCTAATTTAGAAGACAATTTGCCTTTAATATTTTCAGTTTGTCCCATCTCTTGTTTTATGGCAATTCTAAGAAGACAGCAAGGAGGGAGAGGACCGCCACAGAGCGTCACCATGAGTAAGAATATTAATGTAGTTATGGAAGATTATACAAGGGGTAGTTCTGACCTCTCAATCTGATTGGTTAAGAGTCATTGGTTATTCATGATATACCATACCCTCGTTATGATAAAAGAGATATTGCTTTGTTAAACAATGTGTTAAGAGTTTTAATCAAATTCCGCTTAAATTGTTTTGAAATGTATGTTACTCTCAACAAAACTGGCAAAATCTTGAAAAAGGATCATGAAAAGTAAACAGGTCATTTTCACATTTTGTTTCATCTGCTTGATGAACAAACATCTACTACTAGTCTACTCTGTTTTCTCCACGATTTCTTTGTAGCAGTGGAGGAAGTTTTCATTTAAAAAACAATGCATTCAAGAGAGTAGATTCAAGAGAGTAGCGAGAGGCACATATCCGCCAATGAATGATAAATACGCTTTTCTGTGCAAGGGACCCTGTTGATGTTAACAGGTCCTATTTCATTCATTGTTGGAAGTTGAAAACGGAGACACTTCGTTTCAATAATACACATGATCTCTTGAAAAGAATGGAGGAAATCTCATTTCAAGATGTAGCCTAGAAAATATATTTTTTTGCAATCGCCCCGCATATATAGCAGTGGCGTGCCGCCGCTACCAAATAAGTGTGGAGGAAACACTGGGTCTACTTTTAGTAACCTGTTGAAATAACGTCCAGTTAATTTTCCTTTTTTTCAAACACAGCTAAAGCTGAGGCTAATTAATGTCACCCAAGACTTCAGGAAGAAATATGTACATTTAGTGCCCAGACCTTTACCTACTGCCGTAGGTCAGGACCAAGTCAGCTCCTTTTTTATGTTATTAAAATAATTCCATTTCATTATAACAGTTGTAAAGCAACGTGAACAAGACTACATATTTTAACACAACCACTGTATCTGTGTTGTGTCTGTTTTACAGGGGGGGCCACTATCTGTGGTGGAAAAGCACTTGTGTGAATCCGGAAAGAAGATGAGAGGGAGTGAAAGAGGGGGGGAGGAGAGGGGAAGAGAGGAGAGAGAGAGGATAAGGAAAGGAAAAGATAGGAGAGAGAGAGGGGAAGAGAGGAGAGGGAGAGGGAAGAGATGAGAGAGAGAGGGGAAGAGAGGAGAGAGAGAGGGAAGAGAGGAGAGAGAGAGGGGAAGAGGGGAGAGGGAGAGGGAAGAAAGGAGAGAGAGAGGGGAAGGAAAGGAAAATAGACGAGAGAGAGGGGAGGATAGGGGAAGATGAGAAGGAGATGGGAAGAGAGGAAAGGGAGAGGGGAAGAGGAGAGAGAGAGGTGAAGAGAGGAGAAGGAGAGGAAGAGAGGAGAGAGAGGGGAAGAGAGGACGAGAGAGGAGGAAGAGAGGCGAATACAGGAGAGAGAGAGGAGAAGGAAATGAAAAGAGAGGAGAGAGAGAGGGGAAGAGAGGAGAAGGAAAGGAGAAGGAAAGAAAAAGAGAGGAGAGAGGGGAAGAGAGGAGAAGGAAAGGAAAAGAGAGGAGAGAGAGGGGAAGAGAGGAGAAGGAAATGAGAAGGAAAGAAAAAGAGAGGAGAGAGAGGGGAAGAGAGGAGAAGGAAAGGAGAAGGAAAGAAAAAGAGAGGAGAGAAAGGGGAAGAGAGGAGAAGGAAAGGAAAAGAGAGGAGAGAAAGGGGAAGAGAGGAGAAGGAAAGGAAAAGAGAGGAGAGGGGGAAGAGAGGAGAGAGAGGGGAATAGAGGAGAAGGAAAGGAGAAGGAAAGAAAAAGAGAGGAGAGAAAGGGGGAGAGAGGAGAAGGAATGGAAAAGATAGGAGAGAAAGGGGAAGAGAGGAGAAGGAAAGGAAAAGAGAGGAGAGAAAGGGGAAGAGAGGAGAAGGAAAGGAAAAGAGAGGAGAGAAATGGGAAGAGAGGAGAAGGAAAGGAAAAGAGAGGAGAGGGGGAAGAGAGGAGAGGGGGAAGACAGGAGAAGGAAAGGAACAGAGAGGAGAGAGAGGGGAAGAGAGGAGAAGGAAAGGAAAAGAGAGGAGAGAAAGGGGAAGAGAGGAGAAGGAAAGGAACAGAGAGGAGAGAGGGGAAGAGAGGAGAGAGAGAGGGAAGAGAGGAGAGAGAGAGGGGAAGAGGGGAGACGGAGAGGGAAGAAAGGAGAGAGAGAGGGGAAGGAAAGGAAAAGAGACGAGAGAGAGGGGAGGAGAGGGGAAGATGAGAAGGAGATGGGAAGAGAGGAAAGGGAGAGGGGAAGAGGAGAGAGAGAGGTGAAGAGAGGAGAAGGAGAGGGAGCGAGGAGAGAGAGGGGAAGAGAGGACGAGAGAGGAGGAAGAGAGGTGAATACAGGAGAGAGAGAGGAGAAGGAAATGAAAAGAGAGGAGAGAGAGGGGAAGAGAGGTGAATACAGGAGAGAGAGAGAGAAAGGAAAGGAAAAGAGAGGAGAGAGAGGGGAAGAGAGGAGAAGGAAAGGAGAAGGAAAGAAAAAGAGAGGAGAGAGAGGGGAAGAGAGGAGAAGGAAAGGAAAAGAGAGGAGAGAGAGGGGAAGAGAGGAGAAGGAAATGAGAAGGAAAGAAAAAGAGAGGAGAGAGAGGGGAAGAGAGGAGAAGGAAATGAGAAGGAAAGAAAAATAGAGGAAAGGGGAAGAGAGGAGAAGGAAAGGAAAAGAGAGGAGAGAAAGGGGAAGAGAGGAGAAGGAAAGGAAAAGAGAGGAGAGAAAGGGGAAGAGAGGAGAGAGAGGGGAAGAGAGGAGAAGGAAAGGAGAAGGAAAGAAAAAGAGAGGAGAGAAAGGGGAAGAGAGGAGAAGGAAAGGAAAAGAGAGGAGAGAAAGGGGAAGAGAGGAGAGAAAGGGGAAGAGAGGAAAGGAAAAGAGAGGAGAGAAAGGGGAAGAGAGGAGAAGGAAAGGAAAAGATATGAGAGAAAGGGGAAGAGAGGAGAAGGAAAGGAAAAGAGAGGAGAGGGGGAAGAGAGGAGAGGGGGAAGAGAGGAGAAGGAAAGGAACAGAGAGGAGAGAGAGGGGAAGAGAGGAGAAGGAAAGGAAAAGAGAGGAGAGAAAGGGGAAGAGAGGAGAAGGAAAGGAAAAGAGAGGAGAGAAAGGGGAAGAGAGGAGAAGGAAAGGAAAAGAGAGGAGAGAAAGGGGAAGAGAGGAGAGGGGGAAGAGAGGAGTAGGAATGGAAAAGAGAGGAGAGAGGAGAAGAGAGGAGAGGGGGAAGAGAGGAGAGAAAGGGGAAGATAGGAGAAGGAAAGGAAAAGAGAGGAGATATAGAGGGGAAGAGAGGAGAGAGAGGGGAAGAGAGGAGAGAGAGGGGAAGATGAGAAGGAAAGGAAAAGAGAGGAGAGAGAGGGGAAGAGAGGAGAGGGGGAAGAGAGGAGAGAGAGGGGAAGAGAGGAGAAGGAGTGGGGAAGAAGAGAGAGAGGGGAAGGGAGGAGAGAGAGGGGAATAGAGGAGAGGGGAAGAGAGGAGAGAGAGGAGAGGAAAGAGAGGGGAAGAGAGGAGAGAGAGAGAGAAGGGGAGAGAGAGGAGAGAGTAGAGAGATAGGAGTGAGAGAGAAGAGAGAAGGGAAGAGATAGTGAGGGATAGTGAAGAGAGGAGGGGGAGAGAAAGGGTGGAGGTGGAGAGGGAAGAGAGAAGAGAGAGGAGACGAGAGGAGAGAGAAAGGGGGGTAGTGAGGGAGTGTAAGAGAGAAGGAGAGGAGAGAGGGCGGAAGAGGGGGAAGAGGGGAGAGAGAGGGGGAATAGAGGAGAGAGAGGGGAAGAGAGGAGATGGAGGGGAAGAGAGGCGATGGAGGGGAAGAGAGGAGGTGGAGGGGAAGAGAGGAGAGAGAGGGGAGGAGATGAGGAGATGGAGGGGAAGAGAGGAGGGGGAGAGGGGAAGAGATAGAGTGGAGCAAAGAACAGGGGAAGAGAGAAGAGGGAGGGAGGAACCGAGCGGAAGAGAACGTGTAGAGATAAAGGAAGAAAGAGTAGAAAACAGAGAGAGAGAGGGTGAGGTCAGAGAGCCCCCAAAAGCATTTAAGCCCATTTCAGGGAAGCACCCTATAAATCAATTCTGATTAAATCAATTTGAGACTATGTATTTTATTAGAATCTACAGGATAGAGTATCACTGTTTTTTAAATTTATTATTTAAAGTGAATTTAATTGAGTTTGGTGTCTCTCCAGGGTCATCCCATGTATTTTAATTCAGAGCACCTTACTTGGAAAACATATGTACATATCCATTTTGCATCTTAAAATATCCTTGATTTATCTCTTTAATGGTTTAAATTGAGAAATTAAGGGAAATTAGGTGAAATATGCATGATTTGTAAGGGGTGAACCCCCTGAAACCCCCATACAACAGCCCTTAATTAGGCTTTACAGGCTTTTAAGGCAAAATGTATCTTAATACACGTGGTTTCAGTGACATTTTACCCCTTAAATACCCTGTAAACCTGTTTAAGGGGTGTTGTAAGGTTTTTTGATAACTTAAAATACACCTGCTTTTGCACAAAATGTATGGACAATTAAGGACAAGTTAATGCACACATTCAGGGGTAGTAAAATTGTATTAAGGTTGGTTTAAGGGGCGTTTTCAAGCGATTCACCTTATTTTCCCTCCATTCCAAAATGAAACCATTAAGGGGAAAATAAAGGACATTTTAAGGTGAAAAATTAATGGATTATGTTGCCTAGTTGTCCAGATCAGGGATGCAAACTAGTCACCTTTCAGCGAAAATTGCCGTTTTGAATCGAAAATAGGTGACCAACCTGATTCGTGTAGATCCGATGAGAAACGTTTGGGGGGCTGTATACTGGCTGTATGAGAATGAGTGATGCGTGTTTGGAGCAATACTGGCTGTATCCAAGGCTCAGCCAAACGTTTACATATCAACAGAATGCAGCGACTGAAGAGAGAAGAGACAACCAATGTGCTCCTCCGCTCTCTCCACTGGCTTCCAGATGAAGCTCGCATCCGCTACAAGACCATGGTGCTTGCCTACGGAGCTGTGAAGGGAACGGCACCTCAGTACCTCCAGGCTCTGATCAGGCCCTACACCCAAAGGGCACTGCGTTCATCCACCTCTGGCCTGCTCGCCTCCCTACCACTGAGGAAGTACAGCTCCCGCTCAGCCCAGTCAAAACTGTTCGCTGCTCTGGCCCCCCAATGGTGGAACAAACTCCCTCACGACGCCAGGACAGCGGAGTCAATCACCACCTTCCGGAGACACCTGAAACCCCACCTTCTTAAGGAATACCTAGGATAGGATAAGTAATCCCTCTCACCCCCCCCTTTAAGATTTAGCTGCACTATTGCAAAGTGACTGTTCCACTGGATGTCATAAGGTGAATGCACCAATTTGTAAGTCGCTCTGGATAAGAGCGTCTGCTAAATGGCTTAAATGTAATGTAAATGTAATGTAAGTGTGCTAGTTACAGCATCAGCGCGTGTCTGGAAAGACAGCAGAGAGTGGGAAGTCAGTTTGCTAGTTACAGCATCAGAGCGCTCTCTGGAAAGACAGCGGGAGAGTGGAAAGGCAGTTTGCTAGTTACAGCATCAGCGCGTGTCTGGAAAGACAGCAGAGAGTGGGAAGTCAGTTTGCTAGTTACAGCATCAGAGCTCTCTCTGGAAAGACAGCGGGAGAGTGGAAAGGCAGTTTGCTAGTTACAGCATCAGCGAGCGCTCTGGAAAGACAGCGGGAGAGTGGAAAGGCAGTTTGCTAGTTACAGCATCAGCGAGCGGTCTGGAAAGACCGCAGGAGAGTGGAAAGGCAGTTTGCTAGTTACAGCATCAGAGCGCTCTGGAAAGACAGCGGGAGAGTGGAAAGGCAGTTTGCTAGTTACAGCATCAGAGCGCTCTGGAAAGACAGCGGGACAGTGGAAAGGCAGTTTGCTAGTTACAGCATCAGAGCGCTCTGGAAAGACAGCGGGAGAGTGGGAAGTCAGTTTGCTAGTTACAGCATCAGAGTGCTCTCTGGAAAGACAGCGGGAGAGTGGAAAGGCAGTTTGCTAGATACAGCATCAGTGCGTGTCTGGAAAGACAGCAGAGAGTGGGAAGTCAGTTTGCTAGTTACAGTATCAGAGCGCTCTCTGGAAAGACAGCGGGAGAGTGGAAAGGCAGTTTGCTAGTTACAGCATCAGCGAGCGCTCTGGAAAGACAGCAGGAGAGTGGAAAGGCAGTTTGCTAGTTACAGCATCAGAGCGCTCTGGAAAGACAGCGGGAGAGTGGAAAGGCAGTTTGCTAGTTACAGCATCAGAGCGCTCTGGAAAGACAGCGGGAGAGTGGAAAGGCAGTTTGCTAGTTACAGCATCAGAGCGCTCTGGAAAGACAGCGGGAGAGTGGAAAGGCAGTTTGCTAGTTACAGCATCAGCGAGTGCTCTGGAAAGACAGCAGGAGAGTGGAAAGACATTTTGCCAGTTACAGTATCAGAGCGCTCTGGAAAGACAGCGGGAGAGTGGAAAGGCAGTTTGCTAGTTACAGCATCAGAGCGCTCTGGAAAGACAGCAGAGAGTGGAAAGGCAGTTTGCTAGTTACAGCATCAGCGAGCGCTCTGGAAAGACAGCGGGAGAGTGGAAAGGCAGTTTGCTAGTTACAGCATCAGAGCGCTCTGGAAAGACAGCAGAGAGTGGAAAGGCAGTTTACTAGTTACAGCATCAGCGAGCGCTCTGGAAAGACAGCAGAGAGTGCAAAGGCAGTTTGCTAGTTACAGCATCAGGGCGCTCTGGAAAGACAGCAGAGAGTGGAAAGGTAGTTTGCTAGTTACAGCATCAGCTAGCGCTCTGGAAAGACAGCGGGAGAGTGGAAAGGCAGTTTGCTAGTTACAGCATCAGCCAGCGCTCTGGAAAGACAGCGGGAGAGTGGAAAGGCAGTTTGCTAGTTACAGCATCAGAGCGCTCTGGAAAGACAGCAGAGAGTGGAAAGGCAGTTTGCTAGTTACAGCATCAGAGCGCTCTGGAAAGACAGCAGAGAGTGGAAAGGCAGTTTGCTAGTTACAGCATCAGCTAGCGCTCTGGAAAGACAGCGGGAGAGTGGAAAGGCAGTTTGCTAGTTACAGCATCAGAGCGCTCTGGAAAGACAGCGGGAGAGTGGAAAGGCAGTTTGCTAGTTACAGCATCAGCGAGTGCTCTGGAAAGACAGCAGGAGAGTGGAAAGACATTTTGCCAGTTACAGTATCAGAGCGCTCTGGAAAGACAGCGGGAGAGTGGAAAGGCAGTTTGCTAGTTACAGCATCAGAGCGCTCTGGAAAGACAGCAGAGAGTGGAAAGGCAGTTTGCTAGTTACAGCATCAGCGAGCGCTCTGGAAAGACAGCGGGAGAGTGGAAAGGCAGTTTGCTAGTTACAGCATCAGAGCGCTCTGGAAAGACAGCAGAGAGTGGAAAGGCAGTTTACTAGTTACAGCATCAGCGAGCGCTCTGGAAAGACAGCAGAGAGTGCAAAGGCAGTTTGCTAGTTACAGCATCAGGGCGCTCTGGAAAGACAGCAGAGAGTGGAAAGGTAGTTTGCTAGTTACAGCATCAGCTAGCGCTCTGGAAAGACAGCGGGAGAGTGGAAAGGCAGTTTGCTAGTTACAGCATCAGCCAGCGCTCTGGAAAGACAGCGGGAGAGTGGAAAGGCAGTTTGCTAGTTACAGCATCAGAGCGCTCTGGAAAGACAGCAGAGAGTGGAAAGGCAGTTTGCTAGTTACAGCATCAGAGCGCTCTGGAAAGACAGCAGAGAGTGGAAAGGCAGTTTGCTAGTTACAGCATCAGCTAGCGCTCTGGAAAGACAGCAGAGAGTGGAAAGGTAGTTTGCTAGTTACAGCATCAGCGAGCGCTCTGGAAAGACAGCAGAGAGTGGAAAGGTAGTTTGCTAGTTACAGCATCAGAACGCTCTGGAAAGACAGCAGAGAGTGGAAAGGCAGTTTGCTAGTTACAGCATCAGAACGCTCTGGAAAGACAGCAGAGAGTGGAAAGGCAGTTTGCTAGTTACAGCATCAGCGAGCGCTCTGGAAAGACAGCAGAGAGTGGAAAGGCAGTTTGCTAGTTACAGCATCAGCTAGCGCTCTGGAAAGACAGCAGAGAGTGGAAAGGTAGTTTGCTAGTTACAGCATCAGCTAGCGCTCTGGAAAGACAGCAGAGAGTGGAAAGGCAGTTTGCTAGTTACAGCATCAGAGCGCTCTGGAAAGACAGCAGAGAGTGGAAAGGCAGTTTGCTAGTTACAGCATCAGCTAGCGCTCTGGAAAGACAGCAGAGAGTGGAAAGGTAGTTTGCTAGTTACAGCATCAGCTAGCGCTCTGGAAAGACAGCAGAGAGTGGAAAGGTAGTTTGCTAGTTACAGCATCAGCTAGCGCTCTGGAAAGACAGCAGAGAGTGGAAAGGTAGTTTGCTAGTTACAGCATCAGCGAGCGCTCTGGAAAGACAGCAGAGAGTGGAAAGGTAGTTTGCTAGTTACAGCATCAGCTAGCGCTCTGGAAAGACAGCAGAGAGTGGAAAGGTAGTTTGCTAGTTACAGCATCAGCTAGCGCTCTGGAAAGACAGCAGAGAGTGGAAAGGTAGTTTGCTAGTTACAGCATCAGCTAGCGCTCTGGAAAGACAGCAGAGAGTGGAAAGGTAGTTTGCTAGTTACAGCATCAGCTAGCGCTCTGGAAAGACAGCAGAGAGTGGAAAGGTAGTTTGCTAGTTACAGCATCAGCGAGCGCTCTGGAAAGACAGCAGAGAGTGGAAAGGTAGTTTGCTAGTTACAGCATCAGCTAGCGCTCTGGAAAGACAGCAGAGAGTGGAAAGGTAGTTTGCTAGTTACAGCATCAGCTAGCGCTCTGGAAAGACAGCAGAGAGTGGAAAGGTAGTTTGCTAGTTACAGCATCAGCTAGCGCTCTGGAAAGACAGCAGAGAGTGGAAAGGCAGTTTGCTAGTTACAGCATCAGCTAGCGCTCTGGAAAGACAGCAGAGAGTGGAAAAGTAGTTTGCTAGTTACAGCATCAGCTAGCGCTCTGGAAAGACAGCAGAGAGTGGAAAGGCAGTTTGCTAGTTACAGCATCAGCTAGCGCTCTGGAAAGACAGCAGAGAGTGGAAAGGTAGTTTGCTAGTTACAGCATCAGCGTGCGCTCTCTGGAAAGACAGCGGGAGAGTGGAAAGACAGTTTGCTAGTTACAACATCAGAGCGCTCTGGAAAGACAGCGGGAGAGTGGAAAGGCAGTTTGCTAGTTACAGCATCAGCGAGCGCTCTGGAAAGACAGCGGGAGAGTGGAAAGGCAGTTTGCTAGTTACAGCATCAGCGAGCGCTCTGGAAAGACAGCAGGAGAGTGGAAAGGCAGTTTGCTAGTTACATCATCAGAGCGCTCTGGAAAGACAGCGGGAGAGTGGAAAGTCAGTTTGCCAGTTAACTTACAGCAGCGCGTCCTATGATGATAATGAAGAGGTAAACTAGGTGAGAAGCCTGACCACGGAGACAAGGGGTGAGAAGGTGATGAAACGTACTTCATGAGCTGTAACCGAAAAACAACTGGCATTTAGAAAGTTTGAGGTGAGGCAAAAAGTGTGGTGGAACAAGTATTGTTAGCATTGTTAAATATCTTACTAGCTGGATCGAATTCTCTGTTAGCTAGCCAGAGAAATGTTGAGCAACATTAGCCAACTTAAGTGATCAAATAATTTTGTTTATTGTGTGAAAATTAGCTGGCTAATAAAGTCAGACACCTGACGTTAGCAGGCTAACGTGAATACATCAGATGAGCTAACGTTAGTGACCAAACCAATTCGCTATAGTATTAACTGGTATATGACTCCTTGCAGTTCCTCAAGTTATAATGCATTAGTTGCTTACTGGACCCTGGCAATCTGTGTGAAATGTTAACTATCTAACGAACTAACTACTATCTATGAACTAATGTTTTCCCTCTACCGTATCTGGTTAATTTTCAGAATATGAGAATTAGGTGAAAATGAGGCGTTGCTTGTTAAACAAGTGGATTCAGGGATCAAGTGTAGCTGTAGCCGGGCCTGGCTTAAGTTGGATGCCACTATAGAGGTGAAAATGAGGCGTTGCTTGTTAAACAAGTGGATTCAGGGATCAAGTGTAGCTGTAGCCTGGCCTGGCTTAAGTTGGATGCCACTATAGAGGTGAAAATGAGGCGTTGCTTGTTAAACAAGTGGATTCAGGGATCAAGTGTAGCTGTAGCCGGGCCTGGCTTAAGTTGGATGCCACTATAGAGGTGAAAATGAGGCGTTGCTTGTTAAACAAGTGGATTCAGGGATCAAGTGTAGCTGTAGCCGGGCCTGGCTTAAGTTGGATGCCACTATAGAGGTGAAAATGAGTCGTTGCTTGTTAAACAAGTGGATTCAGGGATCAAGTGTAGCTGTAGCCGGGCCTGGCTTAAGTTGGATGCCACTATAGAGGTGAAAATGAGGCGTTGCTTGTTAAACAAGTGGATTCAGGGATCAAGTGTAGCTGTAGCCGGGCCTGGCTTAAGTTGGATGCCACTATTGAGGTGAAAGGAACGCAACACACTTTCCCTCTGTCTCTCTTTTCCAGTCTCTGGATAAAGGGGGTAAGCCAGGTGTCCTCTCTGCCTGAAAGAGATCCGTTATGCCAACAAAGTGTATCAGGCTCTGCTGACACATTGTAGAACAGATGTCCGCAGGCAGAAAGTGTACAATGTAATAATGTGCAGTGCAGCCCACAAATATTGCTTTTGTTGTGTTGAACTTGACAGTAACACATGTGGGTGAGTGAGTGAGGGGGGATGATTGAATTTTTTTACTCAGTGAACGTTATTTTGGCACACATGTAGCCTTGTGCACTTGATCGATGTCTGCTGTAGTGGCCACTATAATAGAGCAAAAATAGAATGCCTGTTTGTTTCATTCTATTTCTACTTTAAGATGTGTTTTTCCCCAAGTGCGATATTTAGATGTGTGTGGTCACAAGCGTTCTATTATAAAGGCTGTCATGGCTAACTGAAATATTAGTGGATTGTGTTTTTTCTCAAGAATTGAGTGTCATTTGCAGTAAAGTCGAGGCAGCAAATAACATTGTATTGCTTTCTTTACATCTTTTAGCTGTGAGTCAGGTTCACATTGGGGGCCTCAAGTAGCCTAGTAGTTAGAGTGTTGGACTAGTAACCGAAAGTTTGCTGGATCGAATCCCCGAGCTGACAAGGTAAAAATCTGTTGTTCTGCCCCTGAACAAGGCAGTTAACCCACTGTTCCCCGGTAGGCCGTCATTTTAAATAGGAATGTGTTCTTTTAACTGACTTGCCTAGTTACATAAATGTTCAATTTTAAAATGTGTATTTAAGAACATTCAGCACTTTTTATTTTAAACACAGAGATTGATCATGTAGCTTGTATTCTCTGTTGTTTAATTAGTTAAAACATGTATTTCCCCCTAGCAGGGATTTTTTCCATGTTTCAGTGTGGGGGGGGGGGGGGGGGGGGTCTCACCTTTTTGTTGGCTCTCACCAGTTTGCATCCCTGCCAGATGCATCATTCGAACAAAAACAATTAGCCAGCCAGCTAGCTAGCCAAGCCAAAATGAATTGACCTGCCAGTCCATCTGCAAATCTGCGCGTCAAAATCACCAGAACTACCCAATACAACTCAATGTTATCAAAAACAAAACAGCTGATAAAATAAAAACTAAATGAATAACACTGATTACATATGTACATATTTACCAGAGCTCTCTGCATAGGCTGCCACTAGGGCGCCATGGCAACTACAGAACTGATCATGATTCTGCCAGGTAGACATCGGCTACTATGTAGTTACCATTTCATTGAGAAGGTTTTTGGGAATGCCTTTCCATCTACTAGAAGACAGTTATCAATAGCATCGCTAACGGCTGCACTAAGTGGTAGACATACGAGCACCGTACACTCACACAGACAGGGGCATTCCATTGCTGGTTCCTCTTCAGATAGTTGCAGGGAATACGAGTCACTGATGCATTATGTCTTATGATAAACTAGGAATGTGAATTCCTTTGAGAATCATTTCAAACCATTTAGTTGATTTCCAAACGTGTGACACATTTAGTAGAACTGAAAGTAACTCAATTCTATTACCGAACCGTTTTTCATGTTGTAGTGTAAAAGAGTATCGGAGTTTTGTGTTACCGTGCAACACTAGTTTGTGTACATGATTTAACTCCACAATTTAACCTGGTTGAATTACAGCACTGCTCTGCCCGTGTAATCACCTAGCTGTGATTTGCATAAAGGTGTGTGTGTGTGTGTGTGTGTGTGTGTGTGTGTGTGTGTGTGTGTGTGTGTGTGTGTGTGTGTGTGTGTGTGTGTGTGTGTGTGTGTGTGTGTGTGTGTGTGTGTGTGTGTGTGTGTGTGTGTGTGTGTGTGTGCGAGGCCGGGTAAAGGGTATAACTACAGCTGTGTATCTGAGAAACCCATAGCATGTCCTCTGTATGGAGGAGCGGGTGGTGGAGCACAGGGGGGGCATGCCTCTGGTCACGGCCAACCACGGAGATGCTGTACCTGGGGACAGGGAGTAGTGGCAGGCTGGAGCAGAGGCTGGAGCATGGAGAGACAGAAAGATAGCTAGGGCAGCGGAGAGAGAGAAAGATCAGGTGTGGCCTGGCCCTAGAAGCTCTCATAACAGCTGTTACTAGGCTGGAGAGGGATGAGGGACAGCTTGTGTGTGGAACGCATGAGTAACTTTCCATCCTCCACCCCGTCCTTAGTTGTCTGGCTGTCTTCAGCCTTGTGATCTGTATGTCTGTGTATGTCTAGCGTCCTCTTCTCTCTGCTGTATATTATATGGAGGGTTATCATGAGGTAAGTAGGGAGGGGTCTTTCCCCGTCAATCATAGTAGCCCCAACCAATCACGCGGCAGCCATTGGTCACATACTTTACCTTGTCCTTCAGCTCTCAACATGCAAATTAGTGTTATTACCAATTGTTAATGTGTGTGTGTGTGTTGTGACGGCCCTGAATTTTTCTGAACCGTCTCAGTGCAGCTCCTTCCAATAGGGCGCTTTCCCTTTAATTCCCAATTAAATAGCCAGTATCAGCTGCGCAAAAGTGGGGTTGTGATGGAGACGTGACTGAGGATGTGTTCAACCCTCAGTTCCCGAAGCTTCTCTATTCCGTTGTTTTGTTGCCGTTAAACGTGTGTTTTGTTGCCTAATAGAGTTTACCCAGGATCGGATCCACTCTTTGCGTCCCTGGACTACACCTCTCCGTTCTTCGTGGCCTTTCTCCGCGGGAGATCTATTGGCGGATTGGATTGTCTGACTGACCGACTGACTACCACCTTTTTGTATACGGTATTTCATTTGTTTTGATGTGATGTATACTGTGATTTATGTAGTTAGTTGTAGTTGAGGACTTATTAAGAGTGATACGCTTTAAAGTTCTGTGGTAAACGTATTGTTCTATTGATGGTATGATTAATACTGGGTTTATGCTACACGGAATGAACGGACAAACATTGCGTGACAGAAGTCACTTGAGTTCCCTGAACTCTACCGGGCAGGACTCTTTTTAGGCCCGAGGTACAGGACATTTCTGGAGGAACCAGAACTCATTGTGTTATATTATTATATGTGTGTGTAATCATTGATGTTGTTAATACAACCCACGCAAAAGAGTATAGTTGTTTTTGAAGTTCTTTCCAATGTTTTAAGGGTTTATGAAAAGTTTATTTCCATCCTGACTTTTACATAAGTCCTTTGTATTGGTGTAGACTTGACGGACCAGATGGGACTCATTCCCACCCAAACTAAAAGGAGAAACCAATGTTTTCTCTGGTAGGCACAACCTACCTGGCACCCCTATAAATAATAACCTCAAGTCAAAACCGTTACATAAAAAATGGCACCCCAGATGGGACAGCTCAACATTGAGAACTAACCAAAGCAAATATTTTGTGTGGAATTAAAACAATGGATTCACCCCAAGATAATGTGCTCATCCATGTCATACCTGTCAATGGGAATACACAGGGCCATTCTGACCATCAAGCTGACAACGCAAATCATAATGTGAATGGAGATAATGGAGTTGCTTTGGGCCAGAGCCCTGGGAATCTGAATGCCCGGCCTGAGCCACAGGCCACAGGAGGTCTAACCAGTTACTCACTTATTGACATGGATCTGTGTGGAAGTACTGAGCTAGCCCTCCCTCTGACACCCAACCTTCCTCCATTGTCTGGTTTATCTCCAGAGGTTGTAGTCTTACAACTTCAAGGTGACATCCTTGATATTCGTCGGACTCAACAACATCTCCAAATTCTTATCCACCATAATTTCAAATGTCTGAGGGAAGAGCAACAACCGAGTGCCATGGAATTCAGAAACTCACTGAGCACTCTAACCCACATGCTGACAGAGCTCAGTGAGAGTGGAAGACGGGAAATTACTGGTGCCCTGGACAGGCAGTTTGACTACCAACGAAACCAACTCACTGCCACTCTCCAATGGCGCCTGCAACATCACCACACTGAGGTCCTCAAGGACGTTAATTCTGTTTTTTCTCCCATGGTTAACACTGTAGGCCACTTGCAGAGAGAACTCTCTAATTGTGTTAAAATGTTGGATGACGTGTCTGTGGACATGGCCTCCATTAGGCACAACTCCTTACACAGAGTTTCTCTGGTGTCCACTTCTGTTCAGACCACTGATGGCCAAGCTAGCACCTCTGAACAGCCAAGACAAGGCCATGCTACAGTCACCACTGTCGATGGACTGGTTCGCTTGGGACAGCAGTTTGAGAAGGACAGAGAATGCCAACAGCAATATGACCAGAGAAAGAAACAGACACCCAAACAGTTGCCCAAGACAGACCATCAACAACAGCCAGAGTCTCCAGCCAAGACCTCTCTCATGTTCTGTTGGAGATGTAGCCAAAAGGGACATTCTTCAGCTACATGTCCAAGACCGTATCAAGTAAACCCTTCCAGAAACCACAAATCACAACAGGCCAACACACCTAACTCTCTTCGCAGCAATGACCATCCTTCTCTGGGTGCTTTAACCAGAGCTGAAACCCCAAGAGTCACTGCCTACGCCCCCATCGACATCCCCTTCCTTTCAGTTAATACCGCACCAATCAGAAGCTAAAAAGTTACATGATTGGGGTTCAAATGTGGCACTCTTCTCTGCCGTTGCTCCGGTACCACTAACCCTTGATAATCCTTCTGACGATCTCCTTTTACAGGCTGTGAGAAGAGCTCAGCTGGAACAGCCAGAGGAGTTACGGCTGTTGGAACAGCTGCAGAATAATGCTGATGTATGTACTTCAAAGCTAGGACGCACCGGGCTCCTGAAGCACAAAATATTCCTTACACAGGAAATGCCGATCAAGCAAAAGCCATATCGTTTGTCCCCAGCGAAGCTAATCATCCAAAAGGGACTCATAAATGATATGTTAGCACAAGATATAATAGAACGTTCCTCCTCTCCCTGGGCTGCTCCTGTTGTCCTCATCCCAAAAAAGACTGGTGGTCTTAGATTTTGTGTGGACTATAGGAAGACCAACAATGTTTCTCAGACTGATGCCTATCCTCTTCCTACCATCCATGAGATCCTGGAGTCATTGTCTGGCGCTGTTGTGTTCACTACCCTTGACCTCAATAGTGGTTATTGGCAGGTTGAGATGGACCAGGAAAGCAAGGACAAGACTGCTTTTGTCTGTGCTGAGGGCTTGTTTTCCTTTAAGGTGATGCCCTTTGGATTAAAGAATGCCCCTGCCACTTTCCAAAGACTCACGGAGATTGCGTTAGTTGAGCTCAAAGGGAAGATCTGTTTCGTCTACCTGGACGATATAATTATCTACTCTCAGAACAGAGAAAGACACTTTCAAGATCTTCAAGCAGTGTTGGACAAGCTACGAGAAGCTGGTCTGACCTTGAATATGAAGAAGAGCAACTTCTGCCAAACCTCCCTGAAGTTCCTTGGCCATATTGTGTCTTTCGACGGCATTCATGTGGATTCTGAAAAGACAAAGGCTGTACAAGACTTCCCTGTGCCAACCACACTCAAGGCCCTTCAACGGTTCCTTGGTATGGCTGGATGGTACCATCGGTTTGTGTCGAACTTCTCCCAGGTGGCAGAACCCCTCAACGCGTTGAAGCGAAAAGGAGCGAAATTCCAATGGACGGCAGAGTGCCAGACCTCCTTTGAAACCCTGAAACGACATCTCGTCACACCTCCCATTTTAGGTCATCCCAACTTTGATTGCCCTTTTGTTGTTTACACTGATGCAAGTGATGTTGGACTTGGTGCTGTCCTAGTCCAACAGACTGGACTTGGCACTGAAGAAGTGCTAGCGTTCGCCAGTCGGACATTGAATGGAGCAGAACGGAACTACTCCACAACCGAGCAAGAGTGCCTTGCAGTTGTCTGGGCTTTGGAAAAGTGGAGGTACTACTTGGAGGGTAGACACTTCACTGTGGTCACTGACCATTCCTCCCTTGTGTGGGTGTTCAAGACCAACAAACCAAGCACCAGACTCATAAGATGGGCTCTACGGTTGCAAGAGTTCACCTTTGCAGTGGAATACAGGAAAGGAAAATACAACACTGTTCCAGATGCCTTGTCCAGAGCTCCTGCTTGTGATAATGGTGGCCCTCATCTTACATGTGCTACTGTCCTGTCAAGCAGTCGAGACTCGCCCAAAACGGACTTTCCCATCTCTGATGAGGCCATATGGAAAGCTCAACAGGATGATCCAGAAGTACAGGCTTTGTACCAGACTATCCTGGAAGATGGAGAAAAGATGGTCAATCCTACCACAAAGCTGACCATCATGGAAGACAAAGTCTACCGAGTTGTACAACTACCTCACAGAACACTCTACCAAATGTACATACCTGAAACTCTACGCCTTCAACTGCTTCAACATTTCCATGAAGACCCATTAGCTGGTCATTTGGGCAGGTTCAAAACCTACAAGCGGTTGCAAGCGTTACTGTACTGGCCACATCTGAGCATGGATGTGAAGTCACACATCCGAAACTGTCAGGTTTGTCAAATATACAAACCAGAAGGTAGAAAGCCTGCTGGCATGTTGCAGCAAACGGTGGTTACCCGACCTTGGGAAATGTTAGGAGTGGATTTGATGGGTACATTTCCTAGAAGCTCCAATCAGAATGTATACATGCTTGTTTTTGTTGATTATTATTCAAAGTGGGTGGAACTCTTTTCCCTGCGTCAGGCCACAGCAAGGACCGTCTCTAACATCCTTACGAAAGAGATCCTGACTCGCTGGGGAGTGCCTGATTACATCCTGTCTGATCGAGGTTCCCAATTTGTCTCTGATCTCTTTGAGGAGACCTGCCAAAGATGGAACCTGAGACAGAAGTTGACCACGGCCTATCACCCACAGACCAATCTCACTGAGAGAGTAAATCGAACCTTGAAGACAATGATTGCTTCCTATGTAGGGACGCAGCACAAACACTGGGACAAGCACCTTCACGAGTTTCGATTTGCCCTGAATTCTGCTGTGCAAGAGTCCACTGGAGTCACACCTGCAGAGCTGAACCTAAGTCGTCCTCTCAGATGACCCTTGGATATGTTGCTACAGCCCCAGCAGCTTACTCCAGATGCTGCTTGCTATGACCAGCTAGGCCATCTCCATGACTTGAGAGCTCTTGTCTCAAAGAACATGATCCAGGCTCGACTCAAGCAGAAGAGAAATTATGATAAGAACAGACGAGACATGCAGTTCCAGCTTCGTGATCGGGTGTGGCTTCGCTCTCATCCTTACTCGAAAGCTGAACAATTCTTCTCGGCCAAGCTCGCTCCTAAATGGCAAGGACCATATAGGATTGTGGAGCAGATGGGCCCTTTGAACTACCGAGTGGTGAAAGAGGACACAGGTGAAGATATGCGCGTTGTTCATGTCTCACGCCTTAAGGCCTGTTACCCCTCGGCTGAGGAAATGGAGGCGATTGAGCGCCGCAAGGTCCTGGATATCTTTGAAGAGGAAAGTGAGGAGACTTTTCTCGGATTCCCAGACCCAGAAGTCTCGCACCTTAAGGCCTGTGGCCCCTCAGCTGAGGAGCGTGAGCTCCAAAAAGTAATGAATATTTTTGTAGAGGAAAGCGATGAGGAGACCTTTCTCGGTTTCCCCGACCAAGATGTGCCTTCCAGGGCAATGGTCTGCTTTTTCCAGGGGAGGGGGTGTGTGACGGCCCTGAATTTTTCTGAACCGTCTCAGTGCAGCTCCTTCCAATAGGGCGCTTTCCCTTTAATTCCCAATTAAATAGCCAGTATCAGCTGCGCAAAAGTGGGGTTGTGATGGAGACGTGACTGAGGATGTGTTCAACCCTCAGTTCCCGAAGCTTCTCTATTCCGTTGTTTTGTTGCCGTTAAACGTGTGTTTTGTTGCCTAATAGAGTTTACCCAGGATCGGATCCACTCTTTGCGTCCCTGGACTACACCTCTCCGTTCTTCGTGGCCTTTCTCCGCGGGAGATCTATTGGCGGATTGGATTGTCTGACTGACCGACTGACTACCACCTTTTTGTATACGGTATTTCATTTGTTTTGATGTGATGTATACTGTGATTTATGTAGTTAGTTGTAGTTGAGGACTTATTAAGAGTGATACGCTTTAAAGTTCTGTGGTAAACGTATTGTTCTATTGATGGTATGATTAATACTGGGTTTATGCTACACGGAATGAACGGACAAACATTGCGTGACAGAAGTCACTTGAGTTCCCTGAACTCTACCGGGCAGGACTCTTTTTAGGCCCGAGGTACAGGACATTTCTGGAGGAACCAGAACTCATTGTGTTATATTATTATATGTGTGTGTAATCATTGATGTTGTTAATACAACCCACGCAAAAGAGTATAGTTGTTTTTGAAGTTCTTTCCAATGTTTTAAGGGTTTATAAAAAGTTTATTTCCATCCTGACTTTTACATAAGTCCTTTGTATTGGTGTAGACTTGACGGACCAGATGGGACTCATTCCCACCCAAACTAAAAGGAGAAACCAATGTTTTCTCTGGTAGGCACAACCTACCTGGCACCCCTATAAATAATAACCTCAAGTCAAAACCGTTACAGTGTCTGTGGGTGTGTGACATAACTAATGCACACATTTGGCCGCATGCAAACACATATGTACACACACACACACACTCTCTCTCCTCTCCCCAGCCCCAGGTGTTAGGTAGCATAGTGAGGCTGATGGGTCATAGCAGTGATGATGGCTGGGTGGAGGTCCTAGGAAACTATGCAGTATTTTGTTATTTCTTACATTGGTACCCCAGGTAATCTTAGGTTTTATTACATAGTCAGGAGGAACTACTGGATATAAGAGCAACGTCAACTCACCATCATTACGACCAGGAATATGACTTTCCCGAAGCGGATCCTCTGTTTTGCCCACCGCCCAGGACAATGGATCGGATCCCAGTCGGCGAACCAAAACAACGACGCCGTAAAAGGGGCAGATGAAGCACCCTTCTGGTCAGGCTCAGGAGACGGGCACATCGCGCACCGCTCCCGAGCATACTACTCGCCAATGTCCAGTCTCTTGACAACAAGATAGATGAAATCCGAGCAAGGGTAGCATTCCGGAGAGACATAAGAGACTAACGTTTTTTGCTTCACGGAAACATGGCTCACTCACTCACATGCTATCGGAGTCGGTACAGCCACCTGGTTTCTTCACGCATCGCACCGACAGAAACAAGCATCTTTCTGGTAAGAAGAAGGGCGGGGGGGGGGGTATGCCTTATGATTAAAGAGACATGGTGTGATCATAACAACATACAGGAACTCAAGTCCTTCTGTTCACCTGACTTCCTCACAATCAAATGTCGACCGCATTATCTACCAAGAGAATTCTCTTCGATTATAATCACAGCCGCATATATTCCCCCCCAAGCAGACACAGATGGCCCTGAACAAACTTTATTTGACTCTGTCAATTGGAAACCACTGTCACGCCCTGACCGTAGAGAGCGTTTTATGTCTCTATTTTGGTTTGGTCAGGGTGTGGTTCTCAATCAGAGGCAGCTGTCTATCGTTGTCTCTGATTGAGAACCATACTTAGGTACCCTTTTCCCCCACTTGTTTTGTGGGAAGTTAACTTTGACTTTGTTCAGGGCCATTAGCCCAAAGCTTCACGGTTTGGTTTTGTTCTTTGTTTCGTCTGCGTCATTTTTAATAAAGAGAAAATTTACGCTTACCATTCTGCACCTTGGTCCAGTCCTTCAGCCAGCTGTGACAGAACTTCCCACCACCAACGGACCAAGTAGCATGGTAAGGTGGACTCCTGGACAAGGGAGGACGTTCTGGATGGAAAGCAAGTCTACACATGGGAGGGGATCCTGGATGGAAGGGGTCGCCTTCCATGGGAACAGGTGGAGGCAGCTAGGAGAGCAGAGGCAGCCGGAGAAAGGAACCAGCGGTATGTGGGAACACGGCTGGCAAGGAAGCCCGAGAGGCAGCCCCAAAAAATGTTTGGCGGGGGCACACGGGGAGTGTGGCAGAGTCATGAAGCAAACTCCCCGTGCTTACCGTGGAGAGCATGGGACTGGTCAGGCCCAGTGCTATGGGGTGATGCTCACGGTGTCGAGGCGGAGCATTCACAGGCCGGTGTGCTCAGTGCCAGCATCCCTCATTTGCCAGGTGGCATCCATCCAGAACGGGTGGGGCCAGCTCTGCGCTCGAGACCACCAGTGCCCCTCCACGACCCAGTGTATCCAGTGCCTCGGCCATGGAATAGGCCTCCTGGATGTCTCCCAAGCCCGGTGAGTCCTGTGCCTGCTCCCAGAGCCAGGTCTCCTGTGTGTCTCCCCAGTCCGGTGAGTCCTGTGCCTGCCTCCTGTCCGGAGCTGCCAGAGTCTCCCTCCTGTCGGGAGCTGCCAGAGTCACCCTCCTGTCCGGAGCTGCCAGAGTCTCCCTCCTGTCCGGAGCTGCCAGAGTCTCCCTCCTGTCCGGAGCTGCCAGAGTCTCCCTCCTGTCCGGAGCTGCCAGAGTCTCCCTCCTGTCCGGAGCTGCCAGAGTCTCCCTCCTGTCCGGAGCTGCCAGAGTCTCCCTCCTGTCGGGAGCTGCCAGAGTCTCCCTCCTGTCGGGAGCTGCCAGAGTCTCCCTCCTGTCGGGAGCTGCCAGAGTCTCCCTCCTGTCGGGAGCTGCCAGAGTCTCCCTCCTGTCGGGAGCTGCCAGAGTCTCCCTCCTGTCGGGAGCTGCCAGAGTCTCCCTCCTGTCCGGAGCTGCCAGAGTCTCCCTCCTGTCCGGTGCTGCCAGAGTCTCCCTCCTGCCGGGGGCCCACTACATGTGTCCCCAGTCCGGGGTCGGTGGCGAGCCAGAGGTGGAGCGGGGTCTTCGTCCCTCGCCAGGGCCGCCACCATGGAGAAATGCCCACCCAGATCCTCCCCTATAGGTTCAGGTTTTGCCGCCAGAGTCCGCACCTTTGGGGGGTGGGGTACTGTCACACCCTGACCGTAGAGAGCGTTTTATGTCTCTATTTTGGTTTGGTCAGAGTGTGATTTGGCTGGGCTCCCTGCCTGTGCCATTAAACCCCTTCAACTCATCCAGAACGCCGCAGCCCGTCTGGTGTTCAACCTTCCCAAGTTCTCTCACGTCACCCCGCTCCTCCGTTCTCTCCACTGGCTTCCAGTTGAAGCTCGCATCCGCTACAAGACCATGGTGCTTGCCTACGGAGCTGTGAGGGGAACGGCACCTCAGTACCTCCAGGCTCTGATCAGGCCCTACACCCAAACAAGGGCACTGCGTTCATCCACCTCTGGCCTGCTCGCCTCCCTACCACTGAGGCAGTACAGCTCCCGCTCAGCCCAGTCAAAACTGTTCGCTGCCCTGGCCCCCCAATGGTGGAACAAACTCCCTCACGACGCCAGGACAGCGGAGTCAATCACCACCTTCCGGAGACACCTGAAACCCCACCTCTTTAAGGAATACCTAGGATAGGTTAAGTAATCCCTCTCACCCCACCCCCCCTAAGTTTTAGATGCACTATTGTTAAGTGACTGTCCCACTGGATGTCATAAGGTGAATGCACCAATTTGTAAGTCGCTCTGGATAAGAGCGTCTGCTAAATGACTTAAATGTAAATGTAATGTAAATGTTTGGTCAGAGTGTGATTTGGGTGGGCAGTCTATATTCTAGGATTTTCTATTTCTATGTGTTTGGCCGGGTGTGGTTCTCAATCAGAGGCTGCTGTCTATCGTTGTCTCTGATTGAGAACCATACTTAGGTACCCTTTTCCCCCACCTGTTTTGTGGGAAGTTAACTTTGACTTTGTTCAGGGCACATAGCCCAAAGCTTCACGGTTTGGTTTTGTTCTTTGTTTTGTCGGCGTCATTTTTAATAAAGAGAAAATGTAAGCTTACCATGCTGAACCTTGGTCCAGTCCTTCAGCCAGCCGTGACAGCCACATATCCTGAGGCTGCATCCATTGTAGCTGGGGATTTTAACAAGGCTAATCTGAAAACAAGACTCCCTAAATTCTATCAGCATATCGATTGTGCTACCAGGGCTGGTAAAACCCTGTATCATTGTTATTCTAACTTCCGCGATGCATATAAGGCCCTCCCCCACCCTCCTTTCGGGAAAGCTGACCAAGACTCCATGTAGTTGCTCCCTGCCTATAGACAGACACTACAACAGGAAGATCCCGCGCTCAGGTCTGTTCAACGCTGGTCTGACCAATCTGATTCCATGCTTCAAGATTGCTTCAATCACGTGGATTGGGATATGTTCCGCATTGCTTCAAACAACAACATTGACAAATACGATGATTCGGTGAGCGAGTTCATTAGAAAGTGCATCAGCGATGTCATACCCACAGCAACTATTAATACATTCCCGAAACCGTGGATTGATGGCAGCATTTGCGTGAAACTGAAAGCATGAAACCACTGCTTTTAACCAGGGCAAGGTGACCGGAAACATAACCGAAATACAAACAGTGTAGCTATTCCCTCCGCAAGGCAATCAAACAAACTAAGCGTCAGTATAGAGACAAAGTAGAGTTGCAGTGCAACGGCTCAGACACGAGGTATGTGGTAGGGTCTACAAGGTTTACAAAAAGAAAACCAGCCTTGTCGCGGACCAGGATGTCTTGCTCCCAGACAGACTAAACAACTTCTTTGCTCGCTTTGAGGACAATACAGTGCCACTGACACGGCCCATTACCAAAACCTGCGGATTCTCCTTCACTGCAGCCTTACTTCCGACGCCGACAGAGATGGCCGCCTCGCTTCGCGTTCCTAGGAAACACAACGTAAGTAAAACATTTAAACATTTAAACGTGTAACCCTCGCAAGGCTGCAGGCCCAGACGGCATCCCCAGCCGCGTCCTCAGAGCATGCGCAGACACATTGGCTGGTGTGTTTACGGACATATTCAATCAATTCATATCCCAGTCTGCTGTTCCCACATGCTTCAAGAGGGCCACCATTGTTCCTGTTCCCAAGAAAGCTAAGGTAACTGAGCTAAACGACTATCGCCCCGTAGCACTCACTTCCGTCATCATAAAGTGCTTTGAGAGACTAGTCAAGGACCACATCACCTCCACCCTACCTGACACCCTAGACCCACTCCAATTTGCTTACCGCCCCAATAGGTCCACAGATGACGCAATCGCAACCACACTGCACACTGCCCTAACCCATCTGTACAAGAGGAATACCTATGTGAGAATGCTGTTCATAATACCTATGTGAGAATGCTGACCCTGGGTCTCGACCCCGCCCTGTGCAACTGGGTACTGGACTTCCTGACGGGCCGTCCCCAGGTAGGTAAAAACATCTCCACCCCACTGATCCTCAACACTGGGGCCCCACAGGGGTGCGCTCGGAGCCCTCTCCTGTACTCCCTGTTCACCCACGACTGCGTGGCCATGCACGCCTCCAACTCAATCATCAAGTTAGCAGATGACACTACAGTGGTAGGCTTGATTACCAACAACGACGAGACGCCCTACAGGGAGGTGAGGGCTCTCGGAGTGTGGTGTCAGGAAAATAACCTCACACTCAACGTCACAAAGCAAAGGAGATGGTTGTAGACTTCAGGAAACAGCAGAGGGAGCACCCCCTATCCACATCGATGGGACAGTAGTGGAGAGGGTAGTACGTAGTTTTGGCATTGTTAGATTAGGTTACTCGGAACTAGAAGCACAAGATTTTCGCTACGCTCGCATTAACATCTGCTAACCATGTGTATGTGACAAATAAAATGTGATTTGAATTGATTTGAGAGGAAAACAGCCAGGATAGGAGAGAGGGAGGCAGGGGAGAGAGGGGGAGGCAGGGGAGAGAGAGGGAGGCAGGGGACAGAGGGGGAGGCAGGGGAGAGAGGGGGAGGCAGGGGAGAGAGGGGGAGGCAGGGGAGAGAGGGGGAGGCAGGGGAGAGAGAGGGAGGCAGGGGAGAGCGGGGGAGGCAGGGGAGAGAGGGGGAGGCAGGGGAGAGAGGGAGGCAGGGGAGAGAGGGGGAGGCAGGGGAGAGAGGGGGAGGCAGGGGAGAGAGAGGGGGCAGGGGAGAGAGGGGGAGGCAGGGGAGAGAGAGGGAGGCAGGGGAGAGAGGGGGAGGCAGGGGAGAGAGGGGGAGGCAGGGGAGAGAGGGTTAGGCAGGGGAGAGAGGGTTAGGCAGGGGAGAGAGAGGGAGGCAGGGGAGAGAGAGGGAGGCAGGGGAGAGCGGGGGAGGCAGGGGAGAGAGGGGAGGCAGGGGAGAGAGGGAGGCAGGGAGAGAGGGGGAGGCAGGGGAGAGAGGGGAGGCAGGGGAGAGAGAGGGAGGCAGGGGAGAGAGGGAGGCAGGGGAGAGAGAGGGAGGCAGGGGAGAGAGGGGGAGAGAGGGGAGGCAGGGGAGAGAGAGGGATGCAGGGGAGAGAGGGAGGCAGGGGACAGAGGGGGAGGCAGGGGACAGAGGGGGAGGCAGGGGAGAGAGGGAGGCAGGGGAGAGAGGGGGAGGCAGGGGAGAGAGGGGGAGGCAGGGGAGAGAGGGGAAGGCAGGGGAGAGAGGTGGAGGCAGGGGAGAGAGGTGGAGGCAGGGGACAGAGGGGGAGGCAGGGTCATAGTGTGAGGAAGGAGAGGTGATGAGGTGAATGATCAGATGCTCAGGATCTTCTTGTCCTGTATTGAAGCTGTAGCAGCCGGGACATTAGCTATACTTACAATGTAAACACATGGACATGAATAACTGTTCACTCATAATGGATATCTGTGGTGATAAGTCACATTAACAGACATCCACGACTAGCTCAATAGTATCGAGGTTACTATTTACACAGCCACAAACCAGAGGCCAGAGGCTGCAGTAGGGTTGTGTCCCAAATGGCATGTAATTCCCTATATAGTGCACTACATTTGACTGCAGCTCTATGGGCCCTGGACAAAAGCAGTGCACTTCATATGGAAAAGAGCACCATTAGAGACACACACAAGCTTACAGTCTGACTTGTTAATGGGACATAGAAAGAGCTCACCATCTAACAGTCCAGGGGATGATTCAGTGAGTGTCAGTCTCTAGTTGTGATGTATGTCCTGCTATTATGTACCATGTAGCTCCACTTAGAAAGACAAGGTGTTGGAGATGTGACACATAATCTCACTCATCGGTCATCATTTAGACTGGACAGTGAGGGAGACAGGGACAGAGAATTGGAGGGACAGTGAGGGAGACAGGAACAGAGAAATGGAGGGACAGTGAGGGCGACAGGGACAGAGAAATGGAGGGACAGTGAGGGAGACAGGGATAGAGAAATGGAGGGAAAGTGAGGGATATGGGGACAGAGAAATGGAGGGACAGTAAGGGAGACAGGGACAGAAAAATTGAGGGACAGTGAGGGAGACAGGGACAGAAAAATGGAAGGACAGTGAGGGAGACGAGGACAGAGAAATGGAGGGACAGTGAGGGAGACAGGGACAGAAAAATGGAGGGACAGTGAGGGAGACAGGGACAGAAAAATGGAGGGACAGTGAGGGAGACGGGGACAGAGAAATGGAGGGACAGTGAGGGAGACAGGGACAGAGAAATGGACGGACAGTGAGGGAGACGGGGTCAGAGAAATGGAGGGACAGTGAGGGAGACAGGGACAGAGAAATGGACGGACAGTGAGGGAGACGGGGTCAGAGAAATGGAGGGACAGTGAGGGAGACAGGGACAGAAAAATAGAGGGACCTTGAGGGAGACAGGGACAGAGAAATTGAGGGACCTTGAGGGAGATGGGGACAGAGAAATGGCGGGACCTTGAGGAGAAAAATTAGGATGGAAAGAATGTAAGGATGAGAGAAACAGAACAACAGACAGAGTCTAAAGAGGGTGGAGGGGAGAAGAAATGGAAGAGAATAGGAGATGAGGAGTAGAGAGGGTAGGGGAGAAGAAATGGAGGTGAATAGGAGATGAGGAGTAGAGAGGGGAGGGGAGAAGAAATGGAGGAGAATAGGAGATGAGGAGTAGAGAGGGGAGGGGAGAAGAAATGGAGGAGAATATGAGATGAGGAGTAGAGAGGGGAGGGGAGGGGAGAATAAATGGAGGAGAATAGGAGATGAGGAGTAGAGAGGGGGGGAGAAGAAATGGAGGAGAATAGGAGATGAGGAGTAGAGAGGGAGAAGAAATGGAGGAGAATAGGAGATGAGGAGTAGAGAGGGAGGGGAGAAGAAATGGAGGAGAATAGGGGGTGAGGAGTAGAGAGGGTAGGGGAGAAGAAATGGAGGTGAATAGGAGATGAGGAGTAGAGAGGGGAGGGGAGAATAAATGGAGGAGAATAGGAGATGAGGAGTAGAGAGGGGAGGGGAGAAGAAATGGAGGAGAATAGGAGATGAGGAGTAGAGAGGGGAGAAGAAATGGAGGAGAATAGGAGATGAGGAGTAGAGAGGTGGGGAGAAGAAATGGAGGAGAATATGAGATGAGGAGTAGAGAGGGGAGGGGAGGGGATAAGAAATGGAGGAGAATAGGAGATGAGGAGTAGAGAGGGGAGGGGAGAAGAAATGGAGGAGAATAGGAGATGAGGAGTAGAGAGGGGAGGGGAGAACAAATGGAGGAGAATAGGAGATGAGGAGTAGAGAGGGGAGGGGAGAAGAAATGGAGGAGAATAGGAGATGAGGAGTAGAGAGGGGAGGGGAGAACAAATGGAGGAGAATAGGAGATGCGGAGGGGAGAAGAAATGGAGGAGAATATGAGATGAGGAGTAGAGAGGGAGGGGAGAAGAAATGGAGAAATTAGGAGATGAGGAGTAGAGAGGGGAGGGAGAAGAAATGGAGGAGAATAGGAGATGAGGAGTAGAGAGGGGAGGGGAGAACAAATGGAGGAGAATAGGAGATGAGGAGTAGAGAGGGGAGGGGAGAAGAAATGGAGGAGAATAGAAGATGAGGAGTAGAGAGGGGAGGGGAGAAGAAATGGAGGAGAATAGGAGATGAGGAGTAGAGAGGAAATGGAGGAGAATAGGAGATGAGGAGTAGAGAGGGGAGGGGAGAAGAAATTGAGGAGAATAGGAGATGAGGAGTAGAGAGGGTAGGGGAGAAGAAATGGAGGAGAATAGGAGATGAGGAGTAGAAAGGGGAGGGGAGAAGAAATGGAGGAGAATAGGAGATGAGGAGTAAAGAGGGGAGGGGAGAAGAAATGGAGGAGAATAGGAGATGAGGAGTAGAGAGGGGAGGGGAGAAGAAATGGAGGAGAATAGGAGATGAGGAGTAGAGAGGGAGGGGAGAAGAAATGGAGGAGAATAGGAGATGAGGAGTAAAGAGGGGAGGGAGAAGAAATGGAGGAGAATAGGAGATGATGAGTAGAGAGGGAGGGGAGAAGAAATGGAGGAGAATAGGAGATGAGGAGTAGAGAGGGAGGGGGAGAAGAAATGGAGGAGAATATGAGATGAGGAGTAGAGAGGGGAGGGGAGAAGAAATGGAGGAGAGTAGTAGATGAGGCGTAGAGAGGGGAGGAGAGAAGAAATGGAGGATAATAGGAGATGAGGAGTACAGAGGGGAGGGGAGGGGCGAAGAAATGGAGGAGAATAGGAGATGAGGAGTAGAGAGGGGAGGGGAGAAGAAATGGAGGAGAATAGGAGATGAGGTGTAGAGAGGGGAGGGAGAAGAAATGGAGGAGAATAGGAGATGCGGAGGGGAGAAGAAATGGAGGAGAATAGGAGATGAGGAGTAGAGAGGGAGGGGAGGGGATAGGAAATGGAGTAGAATAGGAGATGAGGAGTAAAGAGGGGAGGGAGAAGAAATGGAGGAGAATATGAGATGAGGAGTAAAGAGGGGAGGGGAGAAGAAATGGAGGAGAATAGGAGATGAGGAGTAGAGAGGGGAGGGGAGGGGAGGGGAGGGGAGGGGGGGAGGGGGAGGGGAGGGGAGGGGGGGAGGGGAGGGGAGGGGAAATGGATGAGAATAGGAGATGAGGAGTAGAGAGGGGGGGAGAAGAAATTGAGGAGAATAGGAGATGAGGAGTAGAGAGGGTAGGGGAGAAGAAATGGAGGAGAATAGGAGATGAGGAGTAGAGAGGGGAGGGGAGAAGAAATGGAGGAGAATAAGAGGGGAGGAGTAGAGAGGGGAGGGGAGGGGAGAAGAAATGGAGTAGAATAGGAGATGAGGAGTAAAGAGGCGAGGGGAGAAGAAATGGAGGAGAGTATGAGATGAGGAGTAGAGAGGGGAGGGGAGAAGAAATGGAGGAGAATATGAGATAAGGAGTAGAGAGGGGAGGGGAGAAGAAATGGAGGAGAATATGAGATGAGGAGTAGAGAGGGAGGGGAGAAGAAATGGAGGAGAATATGAGATGAGGAGTAGAGAGGGGAGGGGAGAAGAAATGGAGGAGAATAGGAGATGAGGAGTAGAGAGGGGAGGGAGAAGAAATGGAGGAGAATAGGAGCGAGATAGTGGAGGAGTAGAGAGGGGAGGGGAGAAGAAATGGAGGAGAAAATGAGTGAGATGAGGGAGGAGTAGATAGGGGAGGGGAGAAGAAATGGAGGAGAATAGAAGCGAGATGAGGGAGGAGTAGAGAGGGGGGGGAGAAGAAATGGAGGAGAATATGAGATGAGGAGTAGAGAGGGGAGGGGAGAAGAAATGGAGGAGAATAGGAGCGAGATAGTGGAGGAGTAGAGAGGGGAGGGGAGAAGAAATGGAGGAGAAAATGAGTGAGATGAGGGAGGAGTAGAGAGGGGAGGGGAGAAGAAATGGAGGAGAATAGGAGCGAGATGAGGGAGGAGTAGAGAGGGTTAGGGGAGAAGAAATGGAGGAGAATAGGAGCGAGATAAGGGAGGAGTAGAGAGGGGAGGGGAGAAGAAATGGAGGAGAATAGGAGCGAGATAAGGGAGGAGTAGATAGGGGAGGGGAGAATAAATGGAGGAGAATAGGAGCGAGATGAGGGAGGAGTAGAGAGGGGAGGGGAGAAGAAATAGAGGAGAATAGGAGCGAGATAAGGGAGGGGTAGAGAGGGGAGGGGAGAAGAAATGGAGGAGAATAGGAGCGAGATGAGGGAGGAGTAGAGAGGGCAGGGGAGAGGAGAAAAAGAGGGTAAAGGAGAGGGGGAGAAAGGGAAGGTAGAGGAGAGGAAAGGAGAGGAAGAATAGAGGGGAGGAAAGGGAAGGTAGAGGAAAGGACAGGGACACTCAGAGGTGAAACAGTGTCAGGTGAACAATGGAGGGGAACGACAGACGTGACATCACCATTGGGAGAAAAGGGAGAGGAGGGAAGTAATTGTGCGCGTGCCCGTGTCTGTGTGTGTCTTCGTGTGTGGGTGTCTCATTCAGGCCAGCGGAGGTGCTAATCTCTTCTTGCAGAAAACAAATCTGCCTAGTTATTACTGTCATCTCTCTCTGCTTTTCTTCATCCTCCTTCCTCTCCTTTTCCAGACCTAGCCCCCGTTCTCAGTTACACTCTGTTCTCTCTCCTTTTCATCTCTCTCCTCTCCATCTCTCAGCCCAGTCAATAGGACTTTAGCTTATCAAGTCTGCCCGGGGTTGCCATGGAGATGGTCAGGATGGTCTGGGTTAGGAAGAAGAACAGGTGTGTGTGTGTGTCTGTAGAGGAAGGTTTTGGGAGTTATTTCTGCTGGCGTCTTAATATCTCCTCTCGTCCTGTCAGGACAGATTTCACAACAGTCTGGTCCATAGAACCCACTGTCACAGACACACACACACACACACACACACACACACACACACACACACACACACACACACACACACACACACACACACACACACACACACACACACACACACACACACACACACACACACACACACACACACACACACACACACACACACACACACACACACACACACACACACACTCTTGTCCTTCTTTTCCACGGCCACCCTTTTCCCCCTCATTCTTTTCCTCCATCCCAACTAAAAGCCCCGTTGCTCTTTGGCGTGTGTGTGTCTGCGCCGATATTCTGGATGGGATACCATCACCAGACCTTTGAACAGAATGTCTGTGGGTAATGGTAAGTGTATTCTGCGTGTGTGTCCCTGTTCTGGCCCATATTGTATAATTGAGAATGAATGTGTGCTTCACTGCAGATTTAAAAAGCAGCTCTGCAGGATTTATTTTTAGCATCACAGGCAAATGCAGCCTCTCTCGTCTCTCCTTTCCCCCTCTCTTCTCTCCCTCTCTCCCACTACCCCCTCCATCTCATCTCTCAATGCTTTCTCTTCCCCTCTGTCCATTCATCTCCTCTCGCTCTGTCCACACTCGCACACACACACACGACACTAGCTTAACATCCTGTCTCCTTTTCTCTTCTACAAAGTTTGTCTCTAAATAGATTATTTATCTCTACATCCATCTCTTTCTCTCAGAGGAGTCCCAGATCTCATAGAGGTAGTGGATTAAAAATAATAATCTCTCGCTCCAGTTGAAGTGACGTACGTACTGTACGTATGTGTCACTAAGGCAACACAGAGGCAAGGGTCACGTGCTAGCTCGACAGGCGCTAGTCACACAGCAGCGCTATGAGGAATTCCCTCAGGTTAGACCCAGGCAGGCCAGCTAGCGTGCTACAGTGCTAACAGGCTACTGTAACTCTAAAAGCTGTTAACATATTCCTATGTGGCTTGTGTTGGAATGTAGCGATAGCATAGAGTCAGCCAGTGTAGCACTAACTAGTTATTGTAAAGCTAAGAGATATTAACATACAGTTGAAGTCGGAAGTTTATATACACCTTAGCCAAATACATTTAAACTCAGTTTTTCACAATTCCTGACATTTAATCCTAGTAGGTCAGTTAGGTCTTAGGTCAGTCATCACTATTTTAAGAATGTAAAATGTCAGAATAGTAGAGAGAATTATTTATTTCAGCTTATATTTCTTTCATCACATTCCCGGTGGGTCAGAAGTTTACATACACTCAATTAGTATTTGGTAGCATTGCCTTTAAATAGTTTAGTTTGGGTCAAATGTTTCAGGGAGCCTTCCACAATAAGTTGGGTGAATTTTGGCACATTCCCCCTGACAGAGCTGGTGTAACTTAAACAGGATTGTAGGCCTCCTTGCTCACACACGCTTTTTCAGTTCTGCTCACAAATGTTTCTATAGGATTGAAGGCGGATCTTTGTGATGGCCACTCCAATACCTTGACTTTGTTGTCCGTAAGCAATTTTGCCAAAACTTTGGAAGTATGCTTGGGGTCCATTTGGAAGACCCATTTGCGACCAAGCTTTAACTTCCTCACTGATGTCTTGATGTTGCTTCAATATATCCACATAATTTTCCATCCTCATGATGCCATCTATTTTGTGAAGTGCACCAGCCTCTCCTGCAGCAAAGCACCCCCACAACATGATGCTGCTTAACAGTTGGGATGGTGTTCTTCGGCTTGCAAGCCTCCCCCTTTTTCCTCCAAACATAATGATGGTCATTATGGCCAAACAGTTCTATTTTTGTTTCATCAGACCAGAGGACATTTCTACAAAAAGTACAATCTTTGTCCTCATGTGCAGTTGCAAACCGCAGTCTAGCTTTTTTATGGTGGTTTTGGAGCAGTGTCTTCTTCCTTGCTGAGCGGCCTTTCAGGTTATGTCGATATAGGACTTGTTTCACTGTGGATATACAGTGCCTTGCGAAAGTATTCGGCCCCCTTGAACTTTGCGACCTTTTGCCACATTTCAGGCTTCAAACATAAAGATAAAACTATATTTTTTTGTGAAGAATCAACAACAAGTGGGACACAATCATGAAGTGGAACGACATTTATTGGATATTTCAAACTTTTTTAACAAATCAAAAACTGAAAAATTGGGCGAGCAAAATTATTCAGCCCCTTTACTTTCAGTGGAGAAAACTCTCCCCAGAAGTTCAGTGAGGATCTCTGAATGATCCAATGTTGACCTAAATGACTAATGATGATAAATACAATCCTCCTGTGTGTAATCAAGTCTCCGTATAAATGCACCTGCACTGTGATAGTCTCAGAGGTCCGTTAAAAGCGCAGAGACCATCATGAAGAACAAGGAACACACCAGGCAGGTCCGAGATACTGTTGTGAAGAAGTTTAAAGCCGGATTTGGATACAAAAAGATTTCCCAAGCTTTAAACATCCAAAGGAGCACTGTGCAAGCGATAATATTGAAATGGAAGGAGTATCAGACCGCTGCAAATCTACCAAGAACTGGCCGTCCCTCTAAACTTTCAGCTCATACAAGGAGAAGACTGATCAGAGATGCAGCCAAGAGGCCCATGATCACTCTGGATGAACTGCAGAGATCTACAGCTGAGGTGGGACACTCTGTCCATAGGACAACAATCAGTCATATATTTCACAAATCTGGCCTTTATGGAAGAGTGGCAAGAAGAAAGCCATTTCTTAAAGATATCCATAAAAAGTGTTGTTTAAAGTTTGCCACAAGCCACCTGGGAGACACACCAAACATGTGGAAGAAGGTGCTCTGGTCAGATGAAACCAAAATTGAACTTTTTGGCAACAATGCAAAACGTTATGTTTGGCGTAAAAGCAACACAGCTCATCACCCTGAACAGATCATCCCCACTGTCAAACATGGTGGTGGCAGCATCATGGTTTGGGACTGCTTTTCCTCAGCAGGGACAGGGAAGATGGTTAAAATTGATGGGAAGATGGATGGAGCCAAATACAGGACCATTCTGGAAGAAAACCTGATGGAGTCTGCAAAAGACCTGAGACTGGGATAGAGATTTGTCTTCCAACATGACAATGATCCAAAACATAAAGCAAAATCTACAATGGAATGGTTCAAAAATAAACATATCCAGGTGTTAGAATGGCCAAGTCAAAGTCCAGACCTGAATCCAATCGAGAATCTGTGGAAAGAACTGAAAACTGCTGTTCACAAATGCTCTCCATCCAACCTCACTGAGCTCGAGCTGTTTTGCAAGGAGACTGTTTTGAGATTGCTTGAGGCTGTTTTGCAAATTTCAGTCTCTCGATGTGCAAAACTGATAGAGGCATACCCCAAGCGACTTACAGCTGTAATCGCAGCAAAAGGTGGCGATTACAAAGTATTAACTTAAGGGGGCTGAATAATTTTGCTCGCCCAATTTTTCAGTTTTTGATTTGTTAAAAAAGTTTGAAATATCCAATAAATGTCGTTCCACTTCATGATTATGTCTCACTTGTTGTTGATTCCTCACAAAAAAATACAGTTTTATATCTTTATGTTTGAAGCCTGAAATGTGGCAAAAGGTCGCAAAGTTCAAGGGGGACGAATACTTTCGCAAGGCACTGTAAGTGCATGTAATCTTCCGACTTCAACAGTATGTATGAGCTTCCTATATGGGTGTCCATTCTGTGGCTTGTGTATTGAAAAGTAGCGCTAGCTATATTGCGATAGCCACTGTATAGACCAAGCCAGTGTAGCCCTTTAACACTAAAATGCTACTGTGAAGCTAAAAGCTACAAAGAGCCATTCTTCTGTGAGTTTCCACACTCTGGCGCCAGGCTACTGTAGCTTAGTATTGTGGCGTAATTACCGTGGTATTACCGTGGTAATCGCCATTGTCCCTGGCGACAAGATGCTGGGTCATGGCTTCAATCAGAGAGTTGGAGTGATGGAGGTGAGGGGTTTGTTCTCTCTCTCTCTCTCTCTCTCTCTCTCTCTCTCTCTCTCTCTCTCTCTCTCTCTCTCTCTCACACACACACACACACACACACACACACACACACACACACACACACACACACACACACACACACACACACACACACACACACACACACACACACACACACACACACACACACACACACACACACACACACACACACATACACACACACACACACACACAAAACACACACACATACTGTAAATGTAATCAATACTACAGACAGAGAGGGGTTGAGAGGTGTTTTAAATCAGAGTCAGAGATCGAACCGGTTAAAACATGACATTACACAGACAGACACTGGTACAGGGAGATGAGGGATGGAGGAGGGAAGGAGGGGATAGAGGACGTGTGATTAAACTCACCTGGTCAGAGATGGACGTGGAGACAAGGAGAAATATAAGTGCTGGAGCTGGTCATGTTTCAAAACCATGAAAGCTACCGTAGATGTTATATAATGTAGCTAATGTTATGGGGGGGAATTGAATGGTATACAGCTAATGTTACGGGGGAATTGAATGGTATACAGCTAATGTTACGGGGGAATTGAATGGTATACAGCTAATGTTATGGGGCTAATTGAATGGTATACAGCTAATGTTATGGGGGAATTGAATGGTATACAGCTAATGTTACGGGGGAATTGAATGGTATACAGCTAATGTTATGGGGGAATTGAATGGTATACAGCTAATGTTATGGGGGAATTGAATGGTATACAGCTAATGTTACGGGGGAATTGAATGGTATACAGCTAATGTTACGGGGAATTGAATGGTATACAGCTAATGTTATGGGGGAATTGAATGGTATACAGCTAATGTTATGGGGGAATTGAATGGTATACAGCTAATGTTATGGGGGAATTTAATGGTATACAGCTAATGTTATGGGGGAATTGAATGGTATACAGCTAATGTTATGGGGGAATTGAATGGTATACAGCTAATATTATGGGGGGCTTGAATGGTATACAGCTAATGTTACGGGGGAATTGAATGGTATACAGCTAATGTTACGGGGGGTTGAATGGTATACAGCTAATGTTACAGGGGGGAATTGAATGGTATACAGCTACTATTATGGGGGAATTGAATGGTATACAGCTAATGTTATGGGGGAATTGAATGGTATACAGCTAATGTTATGGGGGAATTGAATGGTATACAGCTAATGTTATGGGGGAATTGAATGGTATACAGCTAATGTTATGGGGGAATTGAATGGTATACAGCTAATGTTATTGGGGGAATTGAATGGTATACAGCTAATGTTATGGGGGAATTGAATGGTATGCTGCTAATGTTATTGGGGGAATTGAATGGTATACAGCTACTATTACGGGGTGTATTGTAGGGTATACAGATAATGTTATGGGGTGGTGTATTGTAGAGTATACAGCTAATGTCATGCGGGGGTGTATTGTAGGGTATACAGATAATGTTATGGGGGTGTATTGTAGGGTATACAGCTAATGTCATGGGGGGTGTATTGTAGGGTATATATATAATGTTATGGGGGTGTATTGTAGGGTATACATATAATGTTATGGGGGGTGTATTGTAGGGTATACATATAATGTTATGGGGGTGTATTGTAGGGTATACATATAATGTTATGGGGGTGTATTGTAGGGTATACATATAATGTTATGGGGGTGTATTGTAGGGTATATAGCTAATGTTACGGGGGTGTATTGCAGGGTATACAGCTATTGTTATGGGGGTGTATTGCAGGGTATACAGGTAATGTTACGGGGGGTGTATTGCAGGGTATACAGCTAATGTTACGGGGGGTGTATTGTAGGGTATACAGATAATGTTACGGGGGGTGTATTGCAGGGTATACAGCTAATGTTACGGGGGGTGTATTGCAGGGTAGGGCTCAACTGGAGCTGGGATAAATCACCAGACACTAGACATGTTGTTTCAGAGACAAACCTAGGTGCAGTGATCACTCAGGCTCTGAGTGAAAGTCAGGATTCACCCTTAAAATGGTCTGTACCACCGTAACAGGAGCAGAGCAGGAGTGGGAAGGAGCCAGGCTAACACGGGAAGAACTGGTCACAGAAACCTCATTGAATGACTGCGACTCTACCCTTCATTTACCCAACATCGATGTGTGTGTGTGTGTATGTGTGAAAGTGGGAGAAAGAGAGAATAACACAGGGATGAACACACACACAAGCGCCTGAACGCACGCACGCACACACAAACAAACACACACGCCCTAGGTTACGCAAATGTTACTGCACTCTTGTGCACTTCTGTATTAATTATGAACATACAGGCCATTCCAAATCACCATGTTCAGCGTCTGAACTGAGAACACACACAGCGAGCCTTACAACCTCCTACAATATTTAGGATGGACACACACACACACACACACACACACACACACACACACACACACACACACACACACACACACACACACACACACACACACACACACACACACAGATCCGCATGCACGTACACACACACATACAAAATTGCACATTAATATGTCTTTAATCGCATTGGATATATGAAATAAAGTGAAACTGTGTCAAATAAACGTTAAAATCATCAACTTGCGTGTGTGTCAGTGTGTCTCTATAAAACTGAGTTACAGGTAATGTATGATACAGGCAGCTTTCAGATTTCTCTTTTCTAAGCATTATTGTGTCTGTTGTTACATTAAAAACCTGTCTCCTCCCCTCATCGACACCCGTCTCCTCCCCTCATCGACACCCGTCTCCTCCCCGTCATCTACATCTGTCTCCTCCCCTTCATCTACACCTGTTTCCTCCCCTTCATCGACACATGTCTCCTCCCCTTCATCTACATCTGTCTCCTCCCCATCATCTACATCTGTCTCCTCCCCTTCATCTACACCTGTTTCCTCCCCTTCATCGACACCTGTCTCCTCCCCATCATCTACATCTGTCTCCTCCCCTTCATCTACACCTGTTTCCTCCCCTTCATCGACACCTGTCTCCTCCCCTTCATCGACACCTGTCTCCTCCCCTTCATCTACACCTGTTTCCTCTCCATCATCTACATCTGTCTCCTCCCCTTCATCTACACCTGTCTCCTCCCCTTTATCGACACCTGTCTCCTCCCCATCATCTACATCTGTCTCCTCCCCTTCATCTACACCTGTTCCCTGTCTGTCATCGACACCTGTCTCCTCCCCGTCATCTACACCTGTCTCCTCCCCGTCATCTACACCTGTCTCCTCCCTGTCATCTACACCTGTCTCCTCCCCGTCATCTACACCTATCTCCTCCCCTTCATCTACACTTGTCTCCTCCCCTTCATCGACACCTGTCTCCTCCCCGTCATCTACACCTGTCTCCTCCCCGTCATCTACACCTATCTCCTCCCCTTCATCTACACTTGTCTCCTCCCCTTCATCTACACCTGTCTCCTCCCCGTCATCTACACCTGTCTCCTCCCCGTCATCTACACCCCTCTCCTCCCCATCATCGACACCCATCTCCTCCCCATCATCGACACCCATCTCCTCCCCATCATCGACACCCGTCTCCTCCCCACCATCGACACCCATATCCCTTCCCCCTCATCGACACCCATCTCCTCCCCCTCATCGACAACTGACTCCTCCCTGTCGTCAACACCTGTCAACTCCCCTTCAACAAGTGACATCAATAAGGGATCATAGCTTTCACCTGGTCAGTCTATGTCATGGAAAGATGTCCTAATGTTTTGTACACTCAATGAATATCTCTATTACAGTACCCTATGGGCTGGTTTCAAGATATATAGGCCGTAATAAAGTACAACATGCATCACAGTGTGATAGGCCTTAATAAAGTACAACATTTCCTTTATTTATTATTTATACTTATATATTTATACTTTATTTACAACTGCGACCTGGCATGCAGTTGCATCACAGTGTGATAGGCCTTAATAAACCGACTCGATTTTGATCTACTTCTACTTTTGTAAGATGAAATATAAGCGATATATGTTCTGTTGCTCTGCTCTGCTCTGAGTTGATGTGCAGTTAAAGTGAAAAATAGGGAAGTATATTTCTGACCCTATAAAGATGCCTGGGCCAACTTCCATTTGCATGACTATGCCTCGCTCCAATATTTCTGTCTTGTAAAAATAAATATATTGACAGGGAGCACACTCTGACTCGGTCTACGCACAGAGCTCGTGCATCAGACCAGATCAATCGATGCCCAGCCTTACATCAGAGGAACTCTGCAGACAAGAGCAATCAACAGTGGAATTCTGTGTAGAAACCTTGGAGAAAACAGATAGTTGAGAGGATGGGAGATATTTCCTCTGGATTGCATTACTCCTTCAAAATCTTTTCCCATCACAAGATGGAGGAAATCGTCTATTTCCTACTGTCATAACTGGGAAACAGTGTGTGTGTGTGTGTGTGTGTGTGTGTGTGTGTGTGTGTGTGTGTGTGTGTGTGTGCGTGTGTGTGTGCGTGTGTGTGTGTGTGTGTGTGTGTGTGTGTGTGTGTGTGTGTGTGTGTGTGTGTGTGTGTGTGTACACGTGTGAGTGTGTGTGTAGATAAAGAAGTCATCAGATCTTACCGAGCACGCCCAGACGGTAGTTCATAGAGACCACGATGACGTTGCCATAGGCGGCGAGGACGCTGGCGTCAAACATGTTTCCGGTTCCTTCCATGTAGGAGCCGCCGTGAATGAACAGCATCACCGGCTTCTTCCTGCGGTCACGGATGTCTTCAGACACACACACACACACACACACACACACACACACACACACACACACACACACACACACACACACACACACACACACACACACACACACACACACACACACACACACACACACACACACACACACACACACACACACACACACACAAAGGAGAAGAAGAGTGAGAGAGGTAGAAAAAGAAAGTCAATGAATGTTTCTCCATCAAGAACAACTTTAAGCCATACCTGTAGAATCAACACCATAATATCAGTTTGATATTGGATTATGGGTGGAGGTGTAGTAGATCTGTAAATCTAATGGGGACATGGTTGTATAGGGGCTTTCAGATACCGTTTATATAGTGGTGGTAGTGTGCGGGGTGTGAAATATAACTTCCAGCAACACACAAACAATACACAGTTCCCTGATCCACTCTGTGTCTGGTAGCCTGTCTGCCTCGCCGCTCACAGAATTGAATTTGCAACACAATGCTGTAACGATGTGCGCTGAGAGTCGGGAAGCAAGTTCAGGGAGGGAGTGTTTTAATCAAATAAACGGAACATAATACAAAACAAGAAACACAAACAGCACACAGACATGAAACTGAAACAATAACGCCTGGGGAAGGAACCAAAGAGAGGGACATATGTAGGGAAGGAACCAAAGAGAGGGACATATGTAGGGAAGGAACCAAAGAGAGGGACATATGTAGGGAAGGAACCAAAGAGAGGGACATATGTAGGGAAGGAACCAAAGAGAGGGACATATGTAGGGAAGGAACCAAAGAGAGGGACATATGTAGGGAAGGAACCAAAGAGAGGGACATATGTAGGGAAGGAACCAAAGAGAGGGACATATGTAGGGAAGGAACCAAAGAGAGGGACATATGTAGGGAAGGAACCAAAGAGAGGGACATATGTAGGGAAGGAACCAAAGAGAGGGACATATTCTCTTGATTTAAAACATTTACGACCCGAAATTTTTCTGTTCCGTAAGACGGGTTGAAATAATTTTTTCATTACCCCCGCCGATGCAGGATTCTAGTCTCAGTGTCTGTGTCTGTCTGTGTATGGTTTGGTTTTACTATCCTTGTGGGTACTAGAAGTCCTCACAAGGATAGTAAAACAAGGACAATCAGACAAGTGGGACATGTCGCCGGTCCCCACAAGGAAAAGGTTATTTTAGGCTTAGGGTTAGAATTAGGCTTTGGGGTTAGGTTCAGTTTTAGAGTTAGAGTTAGGGAAAACTAGTGTCTAGCAATGGGATTGAACACACAACTTTCAGAGCCACAGAGTGCTGCTTAAACTCCCATCCACCATTCCCATTCACAATGCCCTAGCAAGCCGCCAGCCTACTGGAAGTTAATAGGCGCTCATGGTGCCCTTAGTGGACGGCATTCCTTTCACACTTCGTCCAGTCCAAATCTAATCCGGTACCAGCAGAATCGGCACCCCTTGGCCTATTTCACAAAAGAATGGTCTGAAACGAACGTGTGTGTCTACCAAGCTCCTGGGCTGGGGGATAATTATTATGAGGGAGCAGCAGAGAAGAACAGCAACATAAATAACCACTCTAGTATCTCTTAGAGAGAGATATCAGAGAGAAAGACAGAGAGAAAGACAGAGAGAGATGTCAGAGAGAAAGACAGAGAGAAAGACAGAGAGAAAGACAGAGAGAGATGTCAGAGAGAAAGACAGAGAGAAAGACAGAGAGAAAGACAGAGAGAGATGTCAGAGAGAAAGACAGAGAGAAAGACAGAGAGAGATGTAAGAGAGAAAGACAGAGAGAAAGACAGAGAGAAAGACAGAGAGAAAGACAGAGTTAGAGAAAGATGTCAGAGAGAAAGACAGAGAGAAAGACAGAGAGACAGAGAGAGATGTCAGAGAGAAAGACAGAGAGAGATGTCAGAGAGAAAGACAGAGACAGAGAGAGATGTCAGAGAGAAAGACAGAGAGAGACAGAGAGTCAGACAGAAAGACAGAGAGAAAGAGAGAAAGACAGAGAAAGACAGAGAGAGATGTCAGAGACAGAAAGACAGAGAGAAGACAGAGAGAGAGAGAAAGACAGAGAGAGATGTCAGAGAGAAAGACAGAGAGAGATGTCAGAGAGAAAGACAGAGAGAAAGACAGAGAGAGATGTCAGAGAGAAAGACAGAGAGAAAGACAGAGAGAGATGTCAGAGAGAAAGACAGAGAGAAAGACAGAGAGAGATGTCAGAGAGAGACAGAAAGATGTCAGAGAGAAAGACAGAGAGAAAGACAAAGATGTCAGAGAGAGATGTCAGAGAGAAAGACAGAGAGAAAGACAGAGAGAGATGTCAGAGAGAAAGACAGAGAGAAAGACAGAGAGAGATGTCAGAGAGAAAGAGAGAGATGTCAGAGAGAAAGACAGAGAGAAAGACAGAGAGAGATGTCAGAGAGAAAGACAGAGAGAAAGATGTCAGAGAGAAAGACAGAGAGAAAGACAGAGAGAGATGTCAGAGAGAAAGACAGAGAGAAAGACAGAGAGAGAAGACAGAGAGAAAGACAGAGAGAAAGACAGAGAGAAAGACAGACAGAGAGATGTCAGAGAAAGTCAGAGAGAAAGACAGAGAGAAAGACAGAGAGAAAGACAGAGAGAGAAAGACAGAGAGAGAAAGACAGAGACAAAGACAGAGAGATGTCAGAGAGAAAGACAGAGAGAGAGAAAGACAGAGAGAAAGACAGAGAGAAAGACAGAGAGAAAGACAGAGAGAGATGTCAGAGAGAAAGACAGAGAGAAAGACAGAGAGAGATGTCAGAGAGAAAGACAGAGAGAAAGACAGAGAGAGATGTCAGAGAGAAAGACAGAGAGAAAGACAGAGACAGAGAGAAAGACAGAGAGAAAGACAGAGAGAGATGTCAGAGAGAAAGACAGAGAGAAAGACAGAGAGATGTCAGAGATGTCAGAGAGAAAGACAGAGAGAGATGTCAGAGAGAAAGACAGAGAACAGAGAGAGATGTCAGAGAGACAGAGATGAGAGAGATCAGAGAGAAAGACAGAGAGAAAGACAGAGAGAGATGTCAGAGAGAAAGACAGAGAGAAAGACAGAGAGAGATAGAGAGAAAGACAGAGAGAAAGACAGAGAGAGATGTCAGAGAGAAAGACAGAGAGAAAGACAGAGAGAGATGTCAGAGAGAAAGACAGAGAGAGATGTCAGAGAGAAAGACAGAGAGAAAGACAGAGAGAGATGTCAGAGAGAAAAGAGAGAGATGTCAGAGAGAAAGACAGAGAGAGAAAGACAGAGAGAAAGACAGAGAGAAAGACAGAGAGAGATGTCAGAGAGAAAGACAGAGAGAAAGACAGAGAGAAAGATGTCAGAGAGAAAGACAGAGAGAAAGACAGAGAGAGATGTCAGAGAGAAAGACAGAGAGAAAGACAGAGAGAGATGTCAGAGAGAAAGACAGAGAGAAAGACAGAGAGAGATGTCAGAGAGAAAGACAGAGAGAAAGACAGAGAGAGATGTCAGAGAGAAAGACAGAGAGAAAGACAGAGAGAAAGACAGAGAGAAAGACAGAGAGAAAGACAGAGAGAGATGTCAGACAGAGAGAAAGACAGAGATGTCAGAGAGAAAGACAGAGAGAAGACAGAGAGATGTCAGAGAGAAAGACAGAGAGAAAGACAGAGAGACAGAGAGAAAGACAGAGAAAGACAGAGAGATGTCAGAGAGAAAGACAGAGAGAAAGATGTCAGAGAGAAAGACAGAGAGAAAGACAGAGAGTCAGAGAGAAAGACAGACAGAAGAGAAGAGACAGAGAGAAAGACAGAGAGAAGAGACAGAGAGAGATGTCAGAGAGAAAGACAGAGTGAGATGTCAGAGAGAAAGACAGAGAGAAAGACAGAGAGAGATGTCAGAGAGAAAGACAGAGAGAGATGTCAGAGAGAAAGACAGAGATAAAGACAGAGAGAGATGTCAGAGAGAAAGACAGAGAGAAAGACAGAGAGAGATGTCAGAGAGAAAGACAGAGAGAAAGACAGAGAGATGTCAGAGAGAAAGACAGAGACAGAGAGATGTCAGAGAGACAAGAGAAAGACAGAGAGAATGTCAGACAGAGAGAAAGACAGAGAGAAAGACAGACAGAGAGAAAGACAGAGAGAAAAGACAGAGATGTCAGAGAGAAAGACAGAGAGAAAGACAGAGAGAGATGTCAGAGAGAAAGACAGAGAGAAAGACAGAGAGAGATGTCAGAAGAGATAAGAAGAGAAAGACAGAGTGAGAAAGACAGAGAGAAAGTCAGAGAGAAAGACAGAGAAAGACAGAGAGATGTCAGAGAAATGTCAGAGAGAAAGACAGAAATTGAGAAAGACAGAGAGAGATGTCAGAGAGAAAGACAAGAGAAAGACAGAGAGAGATGTCAGAGAGAAAGACAGAGAAAGACAGAGAGAGAGTCAGTCAGAAGAAGACAGAGAGATGAAAACAAGAGAATGACAGAACAGAGACAGAGAGAAAGACAGAGAGAGATGTCAAACACAGAGATAAAGACAGATGTCAGAGAGAAAGACAGAATAAAGACAGAGAGAGATGTCAGAGAGAAAGACAGAGAGAAAGACAGAGAGAGATGTCAGACAGAGATTCAGAGAGAAAGACAGAGAGAAAGACAGAGAGAAAGACAGAGAGAGATGTCAGAGAGAAAGACTCAGAGAGAGATGTCAGAGAAAAGACAGAGAGAAAGACAGAGAGAGATGTCAGAACTGACAGAGAGAAAGACAGAGAGAGATGTCAGAGAGAAAGACAGATGGACAGAGAGAAAGACAGAGAGAAAGACAGAGAGAGATGTCAGAGAGAAAGACAGAGAGAGATGTCAGAGAGAAAGACAGAGAGAAAGACAGAGAGAGATGTCAGAGAGAAAGACAGGGAGAGATGACAGAGAGAGATGTCAGAGAGAAGAACAGAGAGAGATGTCAGACAGACAGATCAGACAGACAGACAGGCAGGCAGGCAGACAGACAGACAGACAGACAGACAGACAGACAGACAGACAGACAGACAGACAGACAGACAGACAGACAGACAGACAGACAGACAGACAGACAGACAGACAGACAGACAGACAGACAGACAGAGATCCTGTTACTGGTTGCGTTGGCAGGTAACCAAGTGGTTAGAGTGTTGGGCCAGTGATGAAAGGTTGCTAGTTCAAATCCCCGAGCTGACAAGGTAAAAATCTGTCATTCTGAACAAGGCAGTTAACCCACTGTTCCCCGGTAGTCCGTCATTGTAAATAAGAATTTGTTCTTAACTGACTTGCCTAGTTAAATGAAAATAAATCAGAAATTGGTTGCCAAGTCTGGTTCTATAACAAATATGTTACACACAACAGATGTACAAACACAAAACAGCAGCAAACACAAAGACAAATACACAGACAGCTGCAATTGTGTCACCATGGCAACTGCTTCAACTTGATTCCTCCTTTCTTTTCCTTCTCACTTTCTCTCTCTCTCTCCCTCCCTCACTCCTTCTCTTGAACTGCAGCCATTCCATCACATGGACTAGCTCTCATTGACTGTTGCCATGGAGACATATTGCAGTCACGAATCTCTAACCCCTTGACACCCTCCACTTCTCCACGTCTCCTCCTAAAACCACCTCTAACCCCTTGACACCCCTCCACTTCTCCACGTCTCCTCCTGAAACTACCTCTAACCCCTTGACACCCCTCCACTTCTCCACGTCTCCTCCTGAAACCACCTCTAACCCCTTGACACCCCTCCACTTCTCCACGTCTCCTCCTGAAACCACCTCTAACCCCTTGACACCCCTCCACTTCTCCACGTCTCCTCCTGAAACCACCTCTAACCCCTTGACACCCCTCCACTTCTCCACGTCTCCTCCTGAAACCACCTCTAACCCCTTGACACCCCTCCACTTCTCCACGTCTCCTCCTGAAACCACCTCTAAGCCCTTGACACCCCTCCACTTCTCCACGTCTCCTCCTGAAACCATCTCTAACCCCTTGACACCCCTCCACTTCTCCACATCTCCTCCTGAAACCACCTCTAACCCCTTGACACCCCTCCACTTCTCCACATCTCCTCCTGAAACCACCTCTAACCCCTTGACACCCCTCCACTTCTCCACGTCTCCTCCTGAAACCACCTCTAACCCCTTGACACCCCTCCACCTCTAACCCCTTGACACCCCTCCACTTCTCCACATCTCCTCCTGAAACCACCTCTAACCCCTTGACACCCCTCCACTTCTCCACATCTCCTCCTGAAACCACCTCTAACCCCTTGACACCCCTCCACTTCTCCACATCTCCTCCTGAAACCACCTCTAACCCCTTGACACCCCTCCACTTCTCCACGTCTCCTCCTGAAACCACCTCTAACCCCTTGACACCCCTCCACCTCTAACCCCTTGACACCCCTCCACTTCTCCACATCTCCTCCTGAAACCACCTCTAACCCCTTGACACCCCTCCACTTCTCCACATCTCCTCCTGAAACCACCTCTAACCCCTTGACACCCCTCCACTTCTCCACATCTCCTCCTGAAACCACCTCTAACCCCTTGACACCCCTCCACTTCTCCACGTCTCCTCCTGAAACCACCTCTAACCTCTTGACACCCCTCCACCTCTAACCCCTTGACACCCCTCCACTTCTCCACATCTCCTCCTAAAACCACCTCTAACCCCTTGACACCCCTCCACTTCTCCACGTCCCCTCCTGAAACCCCTCAACTTCTCCACACTCCTCCTGAAACCACCTCTAACCCCTGAAACCCTCCACCTCTAACCCCTTGACACCCATCCACGTCTCCACGTCTCCTCCTGAAACCACCTCTAACCCCTTGACACCCCTCCACTTCTCCACGTCTCCTCCTGAAACCACCTCTAACCCCTTGACACCCCTCCACTTCTCCACGTCTCCTCCTGAAACCACCTCTAACCCCTTGACACCCCTCCACTTCTCCACGTCTCCTCCTGAAACCACCTCTAACCCCTTGACACCCCTCCACTTCTCCACATCTCCTCCTGAAACCACCTCTAACCCCTTGACACCCCTCCACTTCTCCACGTCTCCTCCTGAAACCACCTCTAAACTTGACACCTCTCCACCTCTAACCCCTTGACACCCCCTTTGCCATGTCTCCACCTGAAACTCATTGTATTACCCACCAATGACCACCTACACGTCCTAATTCACAGACAGACAGACAGACAGACAGACAGACAGACAGACAGACAGACAGACAGACAGACAGACAGACAGACAGACAGACAGACAGACAGACAGACAGACAGACAGACAGACAGACAGACAGACAGACAGACAGACAGACAGACAGACAGACAGACAGACAGACAGACAGACAGAGTGAACTACTGT